>NC_066287.1:7575757-7878787 GCF_905404315.1 Leptidea sinapis | reverse complement strand
ATTACAAATCCAACTGGGAATAAAATGTTTGAAGCTGGCAAGAACGGTATAACAAGAAGCGCTAGAGCTAAAATTAACAATCTGCAAGGTGAAAAGTAATCAATAAAAGGTTAGAATATTGCATTGAAAAATTAAATAACATTCATTCTCATTTTGTTCAATCTATTGTGTGCATAAATGAAAGTGATGATACTTTTGAGTTTCCTGGCATACTTAGAATCCTCAGTAGCATGTAATGTCATCTACATTGTAATTCATATTTTATATTAAAATAAAAAAGCCCGCTGATTTTCTTGCGCCCATTCTTCTCAGGTTGAAGCAGTCTCTTTTGAATGGGTGGTAGTTTTTGACGTTCAATAAGTGATTTTAAATCTTATTTTGAATAAAAATATTTGAATTTGAACATGTTTCTAAACCCGACCGTGGTTTGTCAATAATAATAATATGTTGCATGTGAAAGTATTAATTTTGCAATATTTTTCAACTGTAATTCAAGGTTTAAATGACACTGCTGCGAATGAAGTTTCCGAGTATATTCCAGGTGATGGAAGCCGTAATATCAAAAACAGCAACCCACCATTGACTTATGTAAAGGCTGTGGAGGTGAGCATGAGCATATTGAGCTTATCTTTGTCAAAATTATTAAAATAAGAAGGCTAAATTAAAATAAACCTGACTGGTGGGATACTAATAAAATCTTGGGGCCTCAATATTAAGTCAACCTTGTGATTCTGTATTTTTTTGGTGTAACAATTTTTGGAAGTCCTAATAAAGAATAAATAAATAAATTCTTGATAACTGACATTGTAAGCTTCAAATATTGTAAATAATTAAATATAAACTCCAACATCAATGTCACACATCATCCTTTCAAGTTTTTCTCATACTTAAAAGCCATCAGAAAATAAATACCTGTTAAAGGGTTTCCCGTCTAGAACTTTTGTCATACACTTAAAAATATATACAAAGAGTAATGCAGGAAACACAATTCTGTAGTCATCAAACTCCTTTACTAGAGGAATACATCCCATTGACCAATCATAACACAGCCATTGAGGCCAGGTGAGGAGCAGGATATTCAGAAAGTATATATAACTATATGATGTCACCTGAAACACAAATATAATTTATTCAAAAATGCTTTTTTTATGAGAATAAGGAACGAGATGAGCAGGACGTTCAGCTTATTGTAACTGATACGTCCTGCCCATTACAATGCAGTGCCGCTCAGGATTCTTGATAAACCCAAAAATTCTGAGTGGCACCACAATTGCGCTAGACACCATGAGACATTAAGTCTCATTTGCCCAGTAATTTCACTAGCTACGGCGCCCTTCAAACCGAAACACAGTAATGCTTACAAATTACTGCTTCACGGCAGAAATAGGCGCCGTTGTGGTACCCATTATCTATCCGGCATCCTGTGCAAAGGAGCCTACCCTGTGGTATAAAATTAAAGTGTTAAGTTAAATTGTAAAGTGATCACTATTTTGACAATTTGTTGCATGGAATTTCATTGCCACTGAGATTTATAGTGAACTCAGGTGAAAAATATGTTATCATAGGCTGCATTTGTATAGGCGTTATAAGCACCATTGCTTAATCTGTCTCATTCAATCTCTCCTCTCAATTTATCTCTTATATCTCTTAATTTATATACTAATATATAGGGCCGGGCACATAGCTCAACAGACATATGGCTGTTGGGCCAGGAAAGTCCTCAAATGGTGACCATGTACCTGAAGATATACCCCTCACAAGATGGACAAATGATATGGTCAAAATTACAACAGACTAGGAATGGAGCAAACACACTCAGGCTATTTAATTATAAATGTTTATTGTATGATATTACATTGTAACTTAATGAAAAAATAAAAAAGCCCGCTGAGTTTCTTGCACCCATTCTTCTCAGATCTGAGGCACATTATTTCGAATGGCCGGTAGTTTTTAACATTCAGTAAGTATGATTGTGTGTATTTAAAATCCTATTGTGAATAAAAATAATGTAATTTCTTTGAAATACTAACCCTGGTAAATAGATTGTTTGCAAATGCTGCTGGATTATCAGTCTCCTTAAACACAGGCTTTGTTGAACCCATTGTACACCATCGAAAGTAAAGCAGTATTACTGATGATAGCAATAGGAACAGAATTCTTGTTATAATGTATTTTCCATTTGATATAGTCCTCAGTATCTTTCTTGGATTTTCCAATTGAATAACTATTTCATACACCACACAAAAGCCCTGAAAAACAAAAGTGCCTTTTTAATACTTATTTTTGCCAGATAAGGGCCAGCTTTGGGAACACAAAAGTTGTTTTAGAAAAGCCTCAAGGAAAACACAAAATGATTTTTTGAACTTTTTGATTTGTTTTAACTTTTTTCACTGATTAATAATAATACATATATGATACATGATCACATTTTTTTTATTTAAGTACAACCATAATCATTTCTAAAAATACAAACCAAAACTGTGACACCATTTTCCTTAAAAAGCATTGCCATTCCCGCTAACAATGTAGTTAGTAGCAGATAGAAAATCTTGAAACTTGAATCATCACAAGCTTTATCATAGGCCAAAAAGGATGAGAAGAATGTAAGAGCTGACAATAAATCAGCTCTGCCAACAATTCCACTTATTGCTTCCACATGGACAGGATGAACAGCAAACAATAAAACAGCAAGGAATGCTATATCTGCCTTGCCATGTATTGTCAGCCTTTGCAATATTTTTGTAAATACTTTGAAAGCCACTAAACAGCAGACCATATGACAAATTAAATTCACCACTTTGAATTGCCAAGCAGATAATATTCTTTTATTAAACATATAATTGATCCTGTAACAAATGAC
This sequence comes from Leptidea sinapis, assembly GCF_905404315.1. Taxonomy (NCBI): domain Eukaryota; kingdom Metazoa; phylum Arthropoda; class Insecta; order Lepidoptera; family Pieridae; genus Leptidea; species Leptidea sinapis. The sequence continues at coordinate 7,875,927 of NC_066287.1, read as the reverse complement.
TGGAATTTAGCTTATGTGCTCAGCTGATATAAAATATTACAATTGTGTTAATAATATCTACCTACTTACTTAAAGGTTAAAGTTGTCAGAGGCCTGTAAGATTTGTGACTTAAAGGGCTATCTATTCTAGTCCCCCAAAAGTCATTATGAAAAGTATCAAGCCAAGACATTGAAGCAACATCTTTATTTTTAACAATTGCTTCAGAGTCATCAAAAACAAAGTCACCCTGGAGATTCCCTATATAAGGAATGCCAGCGGCAAATAAAATAATCAGTAGTTTCAACTCCATTTTTGAATGATATTACTTATAGAAAATAAGTTAGTGTCAATTAATTACACGACATTACAAGGCACACCATTCCACACTAAAACAAAGAATAACAATTTTATTATTTAACATTTATCCAGTATTTACTACTTACTGGGCACTGACAATATGAGTAAATATGATATCTCATAATAATTAGTTTGAAACTAAACTTCACTTATTTCACATATTATCTGCTAGAACCAACGTATAACTATATAGGTTTATAATCCTTATATTTTACAAAATTCAGTTACTCTACGCAGGTATTGCAAGTAAGAACTCTACCGGCTACCCTGAATTCTTCATTATCTGATATCATAAAACATTATTGTTTTTATGCACTTCACCTAATATAGTTTTTTTTTTTTTTATATATAATTCGTTCTTTCGAACAGGCTATAGCCAGGGGCCTTACTGCCTTGTCGTTAGTATTTTCATTACTTTGGTATTTATTATTTTCACTATTTTGTTTTACAAAAAGTCCAATCCAGTTTTCTCATTTCACCTTACATCATTTCCATTTTCCTTTTCCAATTATGTATATTCGATAGCGAATATTTATAGTAGTTTCTTTCATCAAATCCAATCCAGTCTTAAAGTCATCAGTTATTTTACCATTTCCGTTAATGTATAATTCTCTAAAGAATATTTTCCATATTTTCCTTTTAGTAAGTCCAAATCCAGTAATATAGTCTCTAATAATTTCCCCCTTTTCTTAAAGTCAAATCCAGTGTAATTTGCATAACTTTTTAGAATAATACCTACCTATTTACATTATCTGTTCAGTTCGCGAATTGCGCTATGCTATTACTAGTTGTATATGTACAAGTTATAACGTATTTACATAATTATAAACAAATTTACAACGTATGTATCTACAAATTACAATGTATTTACAGTACTACATACAAATTTATACAAGGACACATAAGTTGATGTGTCCTGTAATAGATCTATTACTGAGAGCGGGATTATATTGGGTGCACCATATATTTCCAGTAGCTCATCCATCAGCACAAGGCGCTGTATGCCAAAGGACGAACAATCAAAAAAGATGTGATCCAGAGACTGATCTTGTTGCTTATTACAATGGTCACAAAAAGGAGAGGAGACAATTTTTTTGCGATGAAGATGAAAATTCAATCGATAGTGACCAATACGCATTCGTGTTATTGTAGTATAGAACTTTCTGTGAGCGTAATTTTTAAACTTACAAAACCTGGGTGTGCTATTAACGGGATTATCTAACAAAGTATACGAATGAGCCTTATTTTCAACTTCTGTACAATTATACCAATATCTTCCCCAAAGAAGAGTCATACGCTGTTTTAGATTACTTATTATATCTGTATATGGTATGTTAATGTCTAGATCTTTGCAATCAGGATATAGGGATAGATCGGATATATTAATGATAGATCTAGCTAGAAAATCAGCGCTTTCATTTCCTGCTACTCCTATATGGGACGGGACCCAAACGAAATCCACTTTAATATCGATTAAACATAGTTCGAACCACAATTCCTTTATAGCAAAAATGAGGTAATTGATGTTAGCACTCATTTTGTTATTTGACAAACTTTTTAACACACTCATACTATCACTAACTATTACCCACTTCTTATTAAGTTGATTTTGTTTCTTAATATGCTTTAAAGCAAAAAGAATAGCGACGGCTTCAGCAGTAAAAATACTGGCATATCTATTAATCTTAAAGCCAATACCCTTCATAATTTCAGGAAGGTAGATTGCAAAAGAAACATTATTATTGTTTTTTGCGCCATCCGTATAAACAAATTTACAATTAGACCATCCTGACAATAATACATGAACCTCCTCTTTTGAAGTTAAATTTGGATCTATTACAACATTAATTGCAGAATATTTACATCGAAAAGAACCTGCATGGCAGGGAAGTATATCATTATTCCGATGAATATTTAAATCTTGTAGAAATTGAAAAAATGAAGAAAAATCTTGCAAGATAAACAACTGTCTCTGAAATGAAGACGATTGATAAGCAATAAGATTCTTAAGAAGATTGTTCGTCGGCAAGCTATAGAGCTTTAAAATAAATCTTTCTTTAAGATAACTAAATCTAATACACAAAGGAGGAAGGTTGGCCTCGATTTGCATAGCAGCTATTGGGCTAGTTTTAAGTGCACCCAATATTGTACGCATACATTTATTTTGTATTTTATCCAGACTATTAACAATTTTGCTGTCTGCGGCGAAACAATGAAAGCCATATTCAAAATGACTACGAATAAGCGATTTATACAAAATTAACAATATTTTAGGGTCCGCTCCCCACGACGTTGCACACAAAGATTTTAATACATTATAAGCTTTATTCGCTTTAATTATAACACTATCTGTATATTTTTTCCAAGAAAGTTTTGGAGTAAATGTTACACCTAGAAATTTTATGTCACATGAAATAGGCAGTGGAATGCCATTGTATAAAATGGGAGGCAATATGATGCGTTTACGACCAATCACAAAGACTTTTGATTTGGTTGGATTTACATTTAAATTAAGATAAGAAAAGTATTGATATAAATTTACAAGTGCTTTATTATTGTAGCGGCTAAATTAATCAGATCAACTCCCGATACATAGGCGACTAAGTCATCTGCATACTGTAGGTTTACTATATTTGGCCCCAAAATAAGGTTCAATCGTCTTATGTACATAATAAAAATTAAAGGAGACAATATTCCCCCTGACAAACACCTAGAGAAGAAAATCGTGGTCCATACAAATGTTTATTAAATTTTACATATACTTTTCTGTCAGTCAAAAAGGATTGCATCCAATTTATTATTTTACCTGGTATCCCTAACATTGATAACTCGTCACAAAGCACGGCAATATTTACACTATTGAAGGCACCTTTGGCCTATGAACTTGCATCCCGTGCCACTAAATAAATTAAAAAAATAAATGAAGGCACCTGAGATGTCAAAAAATACAGACAAAAGATACTGATTACTTGCTAAACATTGATGCGCATCAAGCTGTAACTGCGCTATACTCTCCCTAGAAGACCGACCTTTGCGAAAACCAAACTGATTATCAGGCAAAAGACAATTTTGTTCTATAAAGAACTCGAGACGTTGTTTTAGAAGCTGCTCAAATATCTTCCCAACACAAGACGTGAGAGCTATAGGTCTATAAGAGTCAGGTAACATTTTATTTTTGTCTGGCTTTAAAACTGGGATTAAACAGTCTGTTTTCCATTCTGCAGGAATAGTATATAAAAAGATGTTGAGACTGTGGCAATTAAGTTTTTTGAGTAAAATATATGGAATGGTATCAAGACCGAAAGATGTATCTCTTCTAGTAAATAAAGCGGATTTTAGTTCTTGTAAAGAAAAAGGCTCTATCAAATATTTATTACTATCATTAACAACATTTACATAGTTAGTTAACTCATTTGATACAAAGTCAGAAGTATACTTTTGTAGAAAATCTGGAATCCAACTATCATTCAACACACTGTCAGGAATGTAAGTTTTGTTAAATTTGCGCATGTATTTCCAAATTGAAGACAAAGGAGTACAACGATTAAATGAATTGCACAAGCCTATCCAGCTATTTCTTCTTTCACTTTTTAAGATAAGTTTTTTTAAAGCCCGCAATCTCTTAAACTCCACATAATTTTCATCAGTGGAGTTGTTTTTAAAATTAATGTAACCATTTTTAGCATTTAAAACTGCTTCTGTACACTTCTGATTCCACCAAGGCAACCAAGGATATTTAAAAGATTTTTGTGAACAAGAACTAGTAACATTATTACTATTAGAACTTTTGGAAAACAGACAGCTAGGGATTGACTGCTTGGCAGCAGAAAGTAAAATATTACAAAAGGAATTAAAAGCATCTATTGAAGATAAAGTGTCAAATTTAACATCATCCAAATAAGAAACAACTAAGTTACTATACATATTCCAATTCACCTGCTTATAATTAGGGTGAGTGGGCAAATGTAGCTTATTACATAATGTGTTTTGCAAACTACTACTATCACTACTTACTGCAATTTTTATTATTACAGGGAGATGATAACTACTGCCCAGAGGACTGTCAATAACTGACCAGTCACATAAAAGAGCCAATGATGGAGTTACCAAAGTCAAGTCAAGAGCATTAGGACGCCAAGATGGAGATCCTATTGTGGTAGCTTGACCATTATTCAGAATAACAAGACCATTCTCATCTATAACCTCTAAAACATCTCGAGGCAATGTATCAACACATCCCCACAACATGTGATGAGCATTGAAATCACCTGCAAATATCATTGGCTCTGGAATGGACTTAATTAAACTGTTTAAATTGTTTTTATTAAATGGAGGATTTGAATTGGAAGGACTGTAAAAACTCACAATACTCAGTTCTTTGTTATTAATTTTGATTTTAATGCAAACATTTTGTAGAGCACTATCAAAATATGTATTTATGTTAGAAAATGTGATATTATTATGAATAAAAATTGCTACACCATTGTGTTTATTACCACAATCATTCCTTATTGTGTTATAGCCTTTTATTAAAAAATACTGATGTGGTTTTAACCAAGTTTCCGAAATTATAGCAATATGGATATGATTTTCATATAAAAACCTTGTAAAAATAAGCCTATTACTGATAATACTTTGAGCGTTCCACTGCACTATATTCAATGTATAATAACAATTAACTAGATGTCTTTTTTCTAAAAGTGTTATTCAGAATTTCCTTAATACTATTTGAATTTATAGTAAACTTATCTTTATTCGTACAAATTTGTAAAACTGCTTCAACCAAGAGGTTCATAAATTTGTCAGATTTTATAAGATTGCTCAGGTGTGTGTCAATATACTTTGAGTTTAATTGAGGGAAAGCAGATTCATTGAAGAGATCTGAGTATCTAACACTACGGGACTTCACTTTGTTTTCTTCAATTTTTTGTTTTTTCAGAGGACAGGTAGATGAGATAGCTATGTGATCTCCACCACAGTTGGCACATTTTGTTAAAGTTTTTGGACACATTTTAAAATTGTGATTGTCAGAACATATGGAACAAACTTCATTGTTTGTACAAAATTTAGCAATATGGCCAAATTTCATACAGCGTAGACACTGTTTAATAGGGGGTACATATACATTAACCTCATGCCTCCAGTGATCAAGTGTTACATACTCAGGTAACAACGTTGATGCAAATGTGACTGCAACAGTTTGCGTTGGAACAAAGGAGACAACACTCTGTGGGTCCTTTACTCGCCGCATGAACCTTCTCACAGCAATAACTTTTTTACTCGATGCAATTAATTGATGAATTTTTTTGTTGGAGTAATCAGTGGGAACAGAAGTAAGAACTCCAGTGACCTCCGTTTCAGAAGCCGGAATTGAGGCAACCATCTCCAACTCGCTAAGTAACTTTTCATTTTTTAAAAATACATTCGCATTGTTAGGCAGGTCAAAGGTAACACCAACTTTAAAAGCATTAACGGACCTCAGGTGCAACACACCCGATACGCAATGCCTCCTGATTCCATTTGACAGACCCAACCTGTCCTTGTCTGATATTTTGACTTCACCCTGCTTGCGATTGAGAAATACAATAAATTCCTTCTTATTTGAATTTTCGTCGTACAACCTATAATAATTTGTCGCTCTATAAGGGGTATACTTCTCTTTATCCTTTCTTCTTACAATGAGACGTTCAGTCACCTCCGCGTCAGATACCGAGGATTCGGATAGGGGAAGTTCGTCTGCTGGTTCTGCGTCGCTCTGGCCGTTCTTCGGCCTTTTACCTGTACGCTTCCCCATGGCGATGGGGAAGCGCACTTAACAATTTATATATACAAAAATCGAATATTTATAAACCAGGATAAACAATTTACAAGTATGAATAATATATGCACAATGAACAATAATTTAAACAATTTTTTTTTGTATAAGCGCGCCTTCCTTCGTTCACTCGTTCCCGCCCCTCCTAAACCTCACCTAATATAGGTATATAGACAAACAAACAAAGAGACATAGATTAAGTATTTGTCATTGATATTATTATGCTGTCCATCTAAATAATTATTAAAGTTATATTTGTAAAGCGGACGCCAAAGAGAAGTTAGTGGCAACTGGCACGCGCGACAGCCGACAGTTCCCATGCGTGACAATGCGTGACACATGCGCAGCTATCAACAGTTTTGGTTCAGCGCTAGACTTACGTGCTGCCACATACTCAGTCCAAAGAGTAATTTTTACTCTATTGTTTAGCTCTACTCAATTGACATCTCGTTAGAGTAAAAGTGTTCTGTGATTGACATTTCATTTAGATGTTTTTGCATTTGCTTTTTGCGCGTGAAGTGTGGGAAACGGAAAAGTAATATTAGGCATTTACATATTGTTTATGTTAACACTTTACCGTACATAACCTGGTAAACTACCGGCTCAAATAGTTTATTTACTCTAACGTAATCATTGATGATTCTATTACATTATTTAATACCAACTTAATTTGTATTCATAATTCAAAAGGTGTTATTGTACATAATAATAAATTATAATACTTTTTAGTGGACCTCTGATCTTCAAAATAAATGCAATAATCTGAATACTGATATGGATTTCACCTCGGACCTAACATCATTTCAAGGATCTATACTTGAAGCCAACAGCCTCTATTTATATACCAAAATAAAAGGGAGAGGAGGTATGAATCTATTTTGAATACATTTTTATGCGTTCATATCGTAAAATTCACATATTTTTAGGTATATTAGGCTGTTCTGCGGCTTCTAGTCTGCCAAAAACACAAATTAATGTTTTTATTGTGTTTCTTATTTCAGTCTTATATAGTGTTAGCTCCACATACAGATATTTTTATGTTATCTTAAATTAATAATGTTTCTCATTTCAGGCTATGAAACTAAAATTAAAGAGACTAAACAACATTTAATTAAGTTTATAGAGGATAAATACTCTAACACTTCAGATAAAGAAACTAAAAATATTTTTAGAAAGTTCACAATGTTCCTTGTTTTAAATGCAGACTTGCCTATTTTGGAGGAGTTAGCTGCAATAGATGAATTAAGTTCTGTTATTCAGACTATCCCATCATTGCCAAAATCCTTGATAGGAGAATTACTATGGAATCAGTATATGGAAGAATTTATCCCTGAAATTATTGTTTTTACCCATCCAAAGCTTTCTTTGTCATTATCAGAGGTCTTAATTGAAAATTTTCAGTATGCCGACCCAAGAAATTGTTTTAAAAAGTTAAAAATTTTAGTGACATCATGTTACAGATTCATCTACAGATTACCATTTTTTAAAGATGGAAATAATTTCTCAACTGGCGCTTTACAGAACTTTCATTCATGTTTAAAGTATTTTTATGAACCACCCAATAGGAGCAAACTTGAAGATTTAAACAAAGATGATAAGTACAAATACATTGGAAATAATTTATATGCAATGCTGTTAACAATAAAAGATTGTATTAATGAATACACCAAAGTTCAACAATTGAACCCAGCAGATTTCCATGAAGTGTATGGTTTGACATATAATGAAGAATGTCTTGAAAAAAGTCAATCTGAATTGACCTTGGCCATGTTTCCTGATAATTTAAAAAAAATTATAGAAAATTGCAATGAACTCTTATTAGGTACATGTAAGGAACTAGTCATGGAGGTCAGTGTTGATATATTTTGCTCCTGGAGTGAGTTTGAAGAAAATGGAAAAAGCATGCAACAGAGAATTGGTGAACTTTGTTATAAGATACATACCGATTTGTGTAATGTTAGTACAACATCGGAACATCCAATTGTTAATATGTTAAAACAAATATCATATGTGCCGGTTTCATGTGAAGATTTAATTAATAATACTGACTGTGATACTATTGTTAGTAATATTAAAAACAGTGCAGATGAAAGAGAACAGTGGTTGAAAGCATTATTAAAAAAGGATAAATTGTGTGAGAACTTAGGTATTATTGAACAAATAATATCAAATATAACAGTGTACACAACAGATGAATCATACAAGTTATTTAATGTTTGTGTTACGGATATTGATAGTTATCCGGAGAATAAGGAGGAGATTAAATTGCTATTAATTAAAGCATTCCAACAATGTGCTGATAATGATAAGTTAAAAATCTTGGAAGAGCATTTCACGAACAATAATTTTAATGATGATTTGATGAGCAATCAGTTTGAATCATTTTCAGTGGAAGTATTCAATAAACTAACTACATTAGATAATGCAGAGTTAACCAATGTTTTAAGTCTATTCTTACAATGTCCTAAAAAGGTTTATGTGAAATTTTTTCATCTTGCTGTAGAAAATAAAGGACAAACTGAAATAATGCTTAATATATTAACACAATTAAAAAAGTTCTCTGATTATTTCTACACACAAGACACAGAGCCATGCATTATAATATCTGCAAAAGAAGTTTTAGATGAGGAGTTGCAAGATGAAAGATTGAATAACTATGTGAAACTGATATGCGGCTTGAAGTCGGCTGGTGTAATACATATGAACAAGCTGTTGCTCTTAATTATTATGCCAAGTCTCCACTCAGCGGTACTAAATAAAAAAATCAATTCTATCAACCTACAATGCAAGTTACTTAAAGAGGCATTTACAGTGAATGAATTATTAGAATATAAAGTACCCATACTGGCTATGTTAGGGCAGGTTCTGGATGCTGTGCGATGGACAATTACTACATTCACAAGTCCAGGACCACCTACTTTGGAACTATTAATACAATTAATTGACTCATTTATTAGTTTTGATCCTGTTGAAATGAAAGGTAAATATTTTTATTGTAATTTTAAAGATAAGGGATGAGACAAACAGGATGTTCAGCTGATGGTAATTGATACACCCTGTCCATTACAATGCAGTGCTGCTCAGGGTTCTTGAAAAACCCAAAAATTCTAGATGGCACTACAATTGAGCTCGTCACATTGAAACATAAGATGTTAAGTCTCATTTGCCCATGAATTTCATTAGCGACCTTAGCGTCCTTCAGACCGAAACACAGTAATGCATACACATTACTGATTCATTGCAGAAATAGGCGCCGTTGTGGTACTCATAATCTAGCCGGCATTCTATGCAAACAAGCCTCCCACTGATACTTTAATCAGTTAATGAGATTGTATGACAGGTCTGCGATCATGCTAAATATGATAAATAAATAATGTAAATCCTCCAAAGTAATGAATGTTAACATTCGGGTTATAATAATTCAAAATATAAATTTATCTGCTTAAATTATAATCATGAGTGACGGAAATCACCTTGAAGCTTAGAGCATATTTCCAAGTTTTGTTTGGGGATGGCAATAGACAGCTACCTCACAACTCCCTATCATGTGAGACTCTTGCCTGCTTGCCCCCTCTGTTATAAAAAGAGCATTATAGAAATTAAATTTTTTCTTAGTTTGTGGAGAAATATATTTCTACTTCATACTCTAGGCTATAAATATGATTATAATAATTAAATGTGTGTTTTTAGAACGAGAAAAAACATGGTTGAAAGTTAAACTCAGGAATATAAGCCCATTAAACATGTATTATTATAGATTCCTATGGAATCCACCTGGTGATTCATTCCTAGAAATCATTACCGGTGTGCAAACGAATATTAATATGGATGTTGATTTGTTGACTACTAGAATATCACAGGTATATATTAAAGTATAATCATTTTACACTTTCTTACATTGAGATCTACTTGTAGGTAGGTCGTTCACACACACTCTCCCCGTAAGGTCAATACCCAGATGCAGTATTAGTCAATATTTTACTCCAAAATGAGTAAAAACCAATATGTGGACCTTAAAATTCACAACTCCGAGGGTCGCTGGAATTAAATGAAAGTAATTCCATACCCTCCTACTCAAAGCAAGCCATCAAGCTTGACTGGAGTGTATGTATGTGTCCGCAAGCCAACTGTAGTAGGCAATGGATCAGTGTTTGTCCAGGCTGCCACCTGTAGTAGATTAGTTACATATCTACAGGCTTCATCCACTTTATTGGTGTTTTTGAGACTCAGTTTAAAACTTAATTTTTCGTCAATATGTTTGCTAAAACCATCCCAATTTGTCTTACGGTTAGTTAGGTGCTCAGGTTTTTCTGTAGACAAAGTACTAGTACTCACTGTCAGTAAGGCTGGTATTTGATCAGAAGAACCATCCAGGCATGTAGACTTCAATAGCTGTGTTTGATATTCCCTTTGTCACGAAGAAGTCCAAGAGATCAGGCAGTTTCAGTGGATCACTCGGCCAGTTTGTGGGCTGCCCAGTCGATATTGGATGAAAATTTGGAGGAGATTTATTTCTTGAAATCATCTTTAATTCTATGCCTCTTGTGCTTGTGATGTGAGAGCTCCAAAAGGTATTTCTGGCGTTCCAATCCCCGCCTGCTATGAATTTTGTGCCCAGTGTTTGAAAGTATGCAGTGAATTTTTCAGCATTAATCTTATGTCGCAGTGGGCAGTAGACTGGGGAAACACTAAACAGTAATAGAGTTGTGTGTCTCTTCAATTATAACTGTGGTGGCCTGTATATGTTCGGTGCAATATGTTCCAAAACATAATGCTTAATGCTTGGTCGAATAACCATCGGGGTGAGGTGTGATATGAATTGTAAATCCCTTGACACAAGGAGAACTATTAGCCGTGACATGTGACTCAGATATTAACACTATATCTAATTTGTTGGCAATGATAAGAGTTTCTAGGTCTTGGATGTTTGCCACTTATGCTCCAGGTTGTTATGCGTAAGTTAGGATATATTTTCTTGTCTTTTGTATCATTTTTAACCATTCTTCGAAATGACCATTAATTTCTTGGTGATAATATTAAGGTTTTTTAATTTATCTTTTTTAGACAAGGCAAATGCTTAGAGCTCCCTATCTTATTGGCAGTATCCCAGCAATGTTTGCACAGTTAGATGCATTTTGTAGGCTATCTATAATTTTAAAATGATATTTCATTACACATTTTCGATTTCGAATATATTTCCGAGTGTATTCTTTTTTCATATCGGGAAAAAGTGTAGTTGTGACTTGTGTAAGAGCTTTGTTTATTTTATTAATATGTATTTTTGTTGTATTTAAGCTCTTATGCTCTACGACTATGCAAGAGTGGTATCAAATATGGAATAGTCTAGAAGTTTTCAAGAATGAACGCATCTTAGATATATTTCATGACGCATTGCTCATGATTGGAATGGCTGAAAAGACTTATCGTACAGAAATAACATGGGCGTGCATGTTGTATTGTTTCCAAAACTTCTCATTAATTATAAGGGTAAGGTTTATATTTTAATAACTCATTGAATTATTAAGGGCCTATTTAAAAGTGCTTCAGTTACACCGACACGTATGAACCCTCAAATTATCAAATTATGATAATGAACAAATAATTAGAGGCGCTTCATTCACAAATTATCAAACAAGGTTTTTCTTAGGGCTGTATTTCACTGAGACACCATGGTCGCGCAACCAGTCGCCGCTACCAACAAGATCTATACACCTCTATAGAGACCTGCGGGCCTACCATAAACTGTTGTTGCGATTCAATTGACAACCTAAAATGAACTGTTTTGCATATTTCGTACCACGACGTGATTAGAGCTATCTAATTTAGGTTGACGTAAAATCAACTGATTAAATCGCAATGATGTCAATTGAATCGCAAACTGATTTAGTCCGTTCATTCATTCGTACCATGAGGTAATATTACAACCTACACTGGATAGCTTATGTGTCAACGTGAGCGATTCGAAAAAATTTGCTACTTCATTAGAGTAAAGTGAATCGTGTTGTTAATAACTTTTAAAAAATAGTGAATACATACAGAAAAGGAAAATTTTATTGATGAAAGATGAGATGAGAATAGATACTTTATTGGACTTTTTTATAAAACAAAATACTGAAAATAAATAACGAAAATGAAAATACTAAAGACGAGGCAATAAGGGCCCGAGCTATATAACCTGTTCGCAAGATCGAATTAAAAGAAATGTACTCTGTGGTCTTGTCAAATTAAACATCAATGGAGATCCGTTCATAACTCGTTATTTTTACGAAAACGCCTAAGCAAACATTTAATTTGTAGTTCAAATAACTATATTTATTTATGTTACTATTATTTAATAAGTACAAAAAGGGCTTAATGGTTTATAATTTGACGCTATAAAGCGCAATTTTAAAATGTATTTTTAGTATTTTGTACGCAAAAAAACCGCTAAAATCATCATTTTAGGTTCGAGTAAGAGAAACAAACTTATGCAACGACTGTAGAGCGTCATCTCTTTCTCACACCGCGGACCACAGACAAATTTATTTCGTTCATTCTTCATAAGCGATACAAACTACATTCAGTAAAAGGCACTTCATGGTACGAATTTTAGCGATTCAGTTTAGGTACCTAAATTGAACTGCATCGGAATCGCATCGTTTATTAAAAGTTGATGGTAGGCCCTCTGATGTCCGTTTGGTTTCGGAACAGCTGGGACGGGTCATGTGTCTGGTGTCTACTTTGATAGCTTACTGACTTACCATGGTGTCCAACTTGGTGTCCCGGTGAAATATAGTGGCCAACCCGTCCTATTTTTCAAAGAAACGCTCGATGAATTCAAACTCTATAGGTTGATGCTTTCAATATACGATAATTTATATTTATACAGTTAATTCTTTATTACTTTTTATGAAATAGTTTATATTATTTAAACAGGAACCAAATATTGGATGCAGTACCTTACAAACTAATTTGTTGTGTATATTACAGCCATTGTAAATACTCTATTTGATCGAAAAGAGTGGCCGTTGAGTTTCTTATATGTTCTTCTCACGAGCTCAACTATTTAAGAACATATGGTAAATTCAATAATTTAAAAAAAATATTTGTAGTGACGATTCAAAAGCGCTTATTTTATGCCTAAATGTATGAAGTTTATATGACTTTGAATGTGATTATGGATAAATTTCTTGTATTTTTTTTAAATAAAAGATATCTTATGCATTGCATCTAGGTTTCTATCAAAGCAAAAAATGTAATTTCGAAGAAACAAATAACCCCTCCAAATATCTGCTTTTTTGCAAAGAAAATACCTGAAGTTTGAAGTCCATAATGTACTTATCAAATGTAATAGTAAAGAAAACATTGCGATAGAAACCTCGCGCATGTAATGGAGTTTCTTTATAATAAACATTTCCTATTTCACAAATTTGTAAAAATTACTCAAAAACACGTATTTCCTGGAAGGAGTTTGGTAGAATTTCTGCACACTATTTTTCGTTCAATGTTATCAAACAACATGCTTTTCGACCATCTTCGCGTTGACGATAGACAGGACCAGGAAGGGCACTCTTGAATAGAGGGTCGAGATGAGAGATTGATGAAGAGATTTTTGGTAACTAAAGGCAACAAGTTTATTTATTACCTACTTGCAAGAGTGTTGCCTATATCATGCATAAGAAACGGTTGTCGGCATAACGTCAGACTTCCGTTAACACTTTTGTATAATGTTCGTCCATACTACCCGGTTACATTATTTCTGTACCATTATCTAACTATCTTTGTTACGGTGTGCAAAACAAGCATCACTATAAATTATCATTAATAACTAAACAACGATTTATTTTGTCAGTATTATAGATTGATGTGAAATGTGATCTTATTATTAAAATGATGAAAAATCCAATAAAGAATCTGGGTTAAGTAAAAAAAGATTTCATTTTTTGGTAGAACTATTATAGGGACACAGAACAACAGAAACTAAAGAACTTTTGACAACAAAAGTCAAAACGTCAAGACTAAGAAACAAAGAACACGAAACAAAAATATCACGACATGTACCTAACGGTAATGAAACTGCAAACCGTACTGAGTCAACAGGACGAGCGCGAGGGGGTGAAAGAGGAACTGGAGGCGGTATCATGGTCCAGCGAGGTCCAGAGATAATGTGGCCATTTAGTAATAATAATTAATATTTAAAAATGTTCGGACCCTCATAATAATATGTCACTCATTTGTTTTTTTTTTCAGTATACATATTTGCCAAGTGTGCTGGACGATAATATGACATTGAGATTGGTGAATAAGCTGATAATGCTGGAAAATTTTGCAGAAGAAAGTGAAATTAAAGAGTTTTGTAATACGGTTAGGCCTATTTTTGCATATTTGGGAGAAAGAGTAAACGAAAATGATAATTTGAGATCAAAATTAAACGAAACGTGTAATGTAAATGTGCGCAATAAGTTCTTTTTAGATATGTTAAATAAAATTTTTGTTAAAAATTGCAAAGTATGAGAATGAATATGAAGCTATTTGTATAATGTTGTTTTATTATAGCCATGACATTCCCCAACTTGATTTATTTTATATTAAATAAATACACTTTTAACACAATCATAAATATCTTGCCAAACTTTAACGGCGTTACAAATAAACTTGGTATAAAGCTATTACTGATGATAAACAAAGAAAATGCAAAATGTTTACATTATCGTTGACAACACTGTCAATACAAAGATAATTCTTAAGTTTTCCTAATGACAAGCTGCCTTGCAAATAAACGCGGTTATATACTTCAATCAGCTAAATTAAAATAAAAAATCTCTCCACCTTGACGTTGGCCGAATCGTCGACATTTAGTCAACGGAGCCAGTTAATATAAATAAAAAAAACGCGGGAAACGTTATACGTCCGAACAAACCATTCGTAAGCAAAATGTCTATTTGTAAACATTTTTCATATTCTTGGTTTACGCTTAGTTATAACTTTATGGCAATTTTATTTGTAACGCCGTAACAGTTTGTTGCCAAGTTATTGCGCTTATAAAATATTTAATTATGTGCACAAACTAAACTACCATTTACTTTAAACTAAACTATTATTAATGAACTAAAACAAATTACTAGTATCATTGTTGAGTAGTGTTGAATAATAGTTTGTGCTATTCAATGCTTTAAACAGCGTATTTTTCATTTTAAATTGTACTGCATTTTGTTAAGGTTCCGTAGCCAAAAAACGGAACGCTTATGGATTCGTCATGTCTGTCTGTCCGTCCGTGAACTAGTAGAAGTGGCATCGTGTCATTTTACTATGGAAACCGATGTCGCCAAACTCACACATTAATCTATTAAATATGTAATACACACACTTAATTCCTGATTTATGATAGGCCTAAATTCACAATCACAAAAATTTACATCAATTTCGAACTTAATACAATTAGGCTAAGCTCATATTCTTAAAGTGATTATGACAACCTTAGAACTTTTTCTTTAATTGCGAAAAATAACATATAAAAACTTGCAGTAAAAGGAACTCTGTAACCATAGATTACACCTCTGTCAAAATACCTAGTGTTGTACGAAAATGAATAAACATATCGATAAGTTAGTGAAAACTAGAAATGATGTAATCAGGGTTTATAAAGTATATTAGCGATAGAGTACGTCAAAAGCTAAAATAATAATAGGTCAATAATTAGCTCAAATCAAATAAAATCAAGACAGCGTAGTCATCGTAAGTTACAGTATCACTACTATATTTATCTGGGAAGCAATACACGCATAACACATAGTTTTTTAAGCTATTGCATAGCTTCTATCGCGGGCCTTGAGCGTGGAGACTGAATCCAGAAATTCCGTAACGAAAATAACCTAACACTTACTTACTAGATGTATATAGATATTTCGCCACTGTCATTACAGTTGCCGTGGAACAGCGGTTATCACCTATGCTTTTTGTGCAAAAGGTCCCAGGTTCGAGCCTGGGGTACGTCTTGATTTTTTTTAATTTCTTTTTTTATCACGTTTTTTTAATTTTTATTATTATGACAAGCATTTTTATTTAGTTTTACCTGTCCCGTTGTCTGTCTGTAATCAAATATTGCAAGTTAAATTTTACTCACTTCCCGATTGCTTCTTTTTAAATTAATTTAATTAAAAAAAATACTGCATAAATAAAATAAATAAATAATTGCATAAGTTAATAAAAAATGCTTTGTAATAGCTTTACCGCGACAGTCCCCGAGTGCCACACGTCTTTTTTTAGTATTCATCGCTATTCTGTATAAACCCAGGGGCCGGTAAGACATGAGTTTTTATAAACCGTACTGCTTCCATACGTAATGCGCGTGCGGAAAGAACATTTCATAAAAATAGAAATAAACTTTTCGATATATTTTGTTGCACATGTAAAAAATAATTACATGAACATAAATAATATAAGCACACTGCGTCCACGAAATCGTCGTCCATCTCCTTTGTTATCTACCAACATACTGTGGAGAAAAGATTTTGCGAAGCATGTATGGCAGGTGCGCCAAAGGTGTGTACAAAGTCGTCGAAGAAGTGTGCAAATAAGTGGACATATGTCTGGCGCCGGTATCACACATACTTGTTAAATAATAATTAACTGTACCTAAGAGACAATTAAGGGGGGTCAGGTTGGCGCAGTAAGGTCCTCGAATGGCGACCACCTACTGGTAGGTGCAGTGTTGGTAGGCCCCCCACAAGTTGCACCGACGGTCTGGTCAAGATCGCCGAAGTAGGTTGGATGAGAGCAGCGCAGGACCAATCGTCATGGCGATCTAAGGGGGAGTTCTTTGTCCAGTAGTGGACGTCTTCCGCCTGAAATGATGATGATGATGAAGAGACAATTAAAACTATTGATTTGAATTCATCGTAGTCTCTCTTGTACACAATTACCACAGCCATAATATTACATTTTGCTTACATACCCCCATATCGCATGATGCATGGAAAAGAGCAATACCTACATTAATACAATTTATAAAGATAAAATTTATTTCGATAAAATTATATCGATATGTACATGCATGCACTTGTTGAGTAGCAAGATATTTCTATTGTTTACATTAATTATTCTACCATAAGTTACATCGATTAAACGTAAAGGTAAATGAACCATACGTCGTAATATTATGGTTCATTTTTAATTGTATATCTTGCGCAACACATAAAAAATATTAATTGAATATAAATTGGAAAACTATGATTTCTGATTTTAAGAAATCCATCCGTTGGGCATATTTTTATTACGGCTATGATTTCTACAGTCAAAAATGGCACAATTAGGCATATTTGCATTTTTTTAAAAGATAATTATGCTTCGCTTGACATCAAACGACTGGTCTCACTTGAGCCTCGAGTAAGTACATTTGTACACAATAGTGGCGACAGGGTAACGCCCACATGCCACTTCCACTAGTTTTTTCTGTTCCGTGGTATTTATACTGGTCAGTGGTTCTGGATTTTTGTCCTCAACTAATCGTCTAAGAGCTAGCAACTTTTTTGAGAGAGAATTTCAGTTAGGCCAGTTTTTAGATATCATATCTCTCACACTGTTCCGGACGTGATATGGACTATCTGGCTGGCGGAAGTGGTTGCGTTCATCAGTGCGCATCCTACCCGTACAGGTAAATTATCGATTTTTTAAATCATTTTAAGAAGGTTTTTTTATTTTTTATTATTTTTATTGAACTTTCTACAACGTAAATCTAGTATTGCCAGTCATTTTTATTGCTGTTTAAACTGTTCCAGACGCTAATTTCGAACTAAAAAAAATCTTTTTCAAAATAATTCATTATGGCTGAAATTTTTTTGTAATATTATTTAAGAATCTAAAAACTTAAAATGATGAAGAATTGCTGAATGAGACATTTAAGTTCTTAGAAAAGTTAATTTATCATATTTAAGGAGCTCGTGATTCTTGGAACGTCAATGAAGTTCGGTTTAATCTGTTCTCACACTTAAAATTAAATAAGTCATTTATTTCTTGCTTTTACAAAGTTTTTTAAATATAGTAAGTACCTAAATTAATTGATATATACTATGAGATTAATATCTAATTATAAGTAAATTTGTTAGCAAGAACCCCGGATTGGGTAAAGGCCTCCTCCAAAGATGCCCACGCGTCTCTATCCTGTGCTACGTCTATCCAGTTAGGGCCAGCTGTCCGTCTGAGGTCGTCTTCCCATCTGGTTAGTGGTCTCCCTCGGCTTCTCTTGCCCGCTGGGCCGCTCCAAGATGTTATCATCGCAGTCCATCTCTGGTCTGTACATCTCGCGACATGGCCAGCCCATTTCCATTTTAGTTTTAATGCAAAAGTTAGAGCGTCGGTCGCATTGGTGGTTTTTCTTATTTTAGTATGTTTTACTTTATCAATCTTTCTTATGTTGAGCATACTCCTCTCTAGCCCCCTTTGACAGGTCCTGATTTTATTTGTGGCTTTAGAGGAGAACTTTCACGTCTGGCACCCATACGTCAGGCATGGTAAGAGACTCGAGTTCATAACTTTTGTTTTGATGTCTGTGGGCATATTACTTTTGAAAATTTCTTTTAGGTTCCAATATTTATTTCATGTTGATTGAACCCTTCTTTCTATTTCAAGTATTTCGCTGTTTTTGGCAAAACTTAGCAATTTTCCCAAGTATATGTATTTCTCAACATGTTCTAGTGGTTCTCCATTGATTATTATAGGGTTTTTCCAGCTGTTGTTAGTCATTATCTTGGTTTTTTTAGGTTCATCTCAAGTCCAACCTTGGCACTGGCATGGTGTAGAGACACTATCATGTGTTGCATCTGGCTGGCCGTCTCTGACAGAAGTATTAGGTCGTCTGCGAACCTAAGATGACTTAAATATTCACCTTTTATATAGAGTCCTAGTCTGTGAAAATGATATTTTCCAGGATTGATATAAACAGTATTGGGGAAATGGGGTCCCCCTGTCTTATTCCTCTTTTTATGGGAAAACGAGGGCCGGTGGACTCAAGTTTGATCCTTCCTACGTTGTTGTTGTATACACTTTGGACAGTTTTTATATATACTTCTTCAACTCCTTGCTCTGCCAAGCTTTCCCATATGCTGTTGTGCGAAACGGTGTCGAATGCTTTTTGGTAGTCAATAAATGTTATATATAGAGTTCTCTGCTGTTCTTGGTATTTTTCTATTATTGACTCTATTGTGTGGATGTGGTCAATTGTTGAAAACCCTTTTCTAAAGCCCGCTTGTTGTACAGGTTGTTTTGTTTCTAGTGTTTTACTTATTCGTTTATTAATAATTGTAGAGAACAATTTGTAGAGACTAGATTTCAATTTCAAACACTTATCGGTCTAAAAAATCAGATGATAATTTTGAAAAAAAATTTCGTAACTTTGATCCATCAAGCCTACCACCATGCAAAAGTGAATTGTATCAGCATTTACTGCTAGTTCGTGACGTTACAAAGTTTTGGAGAAATGCTCATTTAAAACACCCGACATCTCTATCACCTCAAGCTTCCGGCTGGACCATAAATGACGATATATATGATTTTGTCTGGTTTGTTGGAGAGCAATTGCCATCATTAGTTGCCGACATTATTATTAAAGGTAAAAATTAAATACAAATAAATTTCTTTGCCGAAAGATTATTAAATTTTTCATTCTTTTACAGATAATAACTTATTACAAGACTATGACAACCCAAAAGACGATGTTGACAATGAAAATGACAGCAGTGATGAAGATGATTATGATTATCAAGATGCCTCCGTTTTTTGTGATACAATTATCAATTAAAAAATATAATTTTTGTTTATTTTCATACTTGAGATTGATTATTATCTTAATTTTGTTCAACAATAAATAATTATTTTGATACTACATTCATCCACACATTTATTCAATAATTTTTAATTCTTTCTCTGTAATTTATTCGACAACTACTTTTAGACCAAGCAAAATGATACCACATCACTTTCTACTTTTAAATCGGTCGGACTGAAGGTTTAACAACCAAACACCAACAAAAGGTTTTTATTGTTTGGCAAATTAATTTTAAGTGTTTAGATACAAAAATAATATAATAAAAAATTTCAGCCATACTGAATTATTTTGATTTTTTTTTAATTCGAATTGTCTGGAACAGTTTAAACAGCAATAAAAATGTCTGGCAATATTAGATTTATGTTGTAGAAAGTTCAATAAAAATAAAAAAATCTTAAAATGATTTAAAAAATCGATAATTTACCTGTACGGGTAGGATGCGCACTGATGAACGCAACCACTTCTGCCAGCCAGATAGTCCATATGACGTCCGGAACAGTGAGAGAGATAGGATATCTAAAAACTGGCCTACCTGAAAGGCTTGTTTTCCTGACGTTGCTAGCTCTCGTACTATAAGATCCTCACGTTTAATGGAAAAATATAACACACGTCAAATTTGACAAAACAGTGCCTTTTTACTCTTTACAAATAATTCGGTGTTGCTCATTTTAAATATTGTTTTTCTTGTTATAAAAAATGCGATATTAACATAAATAGAGGCATGATATCGGCTTTTTAAATAATGTTTTGCGGCTGTGACGATAAGGAACAGTTTACCACTGAACATGACGCATTTCCCAGCAGTGGCCAACTATGGGGAATGATGGCTACCATTCTTATCACCGTCGCAGGCTGGGTTTTTTATATAAAGGTAGATTTGCTTGAATTACTAATATTCTTGAAATTTTCAAAGATTAACGATATCATTTATTGTTTAAGTCAGGCACAAAGATGCTTCTTTTACGGAAGACAAACGTGTCACCTGATGGTATATGATCACCGCAGCACATACTCTTGTAACACCAAATGAATCACAAGAGCGTTGCCGACCTTATAAAGCGTCGAATAAACGAACATATGAATTGGAGAACCGAAACCACATTGGTACGTCAGCGGTTCAAGCTATTGCGACGCAGAGCTTTTTAATAACTTAAATTTATACTGCAGTAGTAAATTGACGGTGTTCCAGTGGGTCCGTATCTGATTGTCGCTTCATTGTAACTAAAAACGGTATGGCTTTGACTCGTTCACCGAAATCTAGCTTCGCACCACACGCCGAACACTCTTACACTTAGATAAGTGGGAGGCTCTTTTGCACACGATGCCGGCTAGATTATGGGAACCATAACGGCGCCTATTTTTGCCGTGAAGCAGTAATATTTAAACATTACTAATGTGTCTCGGTCTGAAGGGCGCCGTAGCTAGTGAAATTACTTCGCAAATGAGAATTAAAATCTTAAGTCTCAAGGTGACGAGCGCAATTGTAGTGAAAAGCACAAAACTTTCGACGTTCACAGCTATCACAGTATTTAAACGTATAAATTATCTAAGCTCTTACCATAATGACTTGCATGTGTCCTATATACTGATCTCAGGGTACTATGTTCTATGTAGAACTACTAACACTGTGGTGCTGTGTCTGATGTGCGGAGTTTTCGGATCGATATGATTTTAGTGAATTTCCAATAGTATGTGAGGAATTTGTAGGTCTGTACGAATGTCCCGCGATTCTTTTGGAACAGAGGGAGAGCACTCATGGTGGCGGTGATGATTTTGTGCTGCTATTTCATAAAAAGTTTCTGCTTCGTTCCAATGATGGAAAAAGCGAAATTGAAATCTACTTTCGTACATAATGTAATTGTATAATTATGAATTTCCCACTCGACTATGTCAAATTGGCTTTGAAGAAGCTGGGCGTCATAAATAGAGCACGGCAATACTTCATGCCGGCCCACATTCTAGTGCTCTATAAAGCGCAGGTCCGGTCACATATCGAGTATTGCTGTCATCTCTGGTCTGGCGCATCCCAGTATCAGCTCGATCCATTTGACCGCGTGCAACGCAGAGCAGCTCAAATTATCGAGGACCCAGTGCTCTGTGAACGGCTGGATCACTTGGCGTTCCGTAGAGACGTCGCTTCATTTTGTGTTTTCTACCGCATTTATCACGAGGAGTCTTCCGAAGAGCTGTTTCACCTGATTCTTGCCGCCGAATTCCATCTCCGCACGACACGCCACAAATTAGGATAGCATCCCCACCATCTGGATGTACTGACCACACTGTGGAGTACCGACAGTAGTACTCCACAGTGCGGTCTTCAAGGAGCTTTCTTCCACGAACTACAAAGCTATGGAATGAGCTTCCTTGTGCGGTGTTTCCGGGACGATACGACATGGGTACCTTCAAACAAAGCGCGTACACCTTCCTGCCGGCAACGCTCCTGTGATTCCTCTGGTTTTGCAAGAGAATGTGGGCGGCGGTGATCACATAACACCAGGTGTACGGGTACGCTCGTTTGTCCTCCATTTCCATAAAAAATTTAAAAGAATCTACTTTTTACCACACTTTTGGAGTCGGGAGATCACCGCTAGGCTATTACATGCAACAAATATAAAAAAAAGCCTGCCCGAGCTTTTTGACTTTTATATTTCTCAGAGCTGAAGTAGGTATTTCTTTTCCAAATGGCAGGTCGATATTGACTCTACATTCCTAATTGGTTGCGTTATCCAATTACTTTCGTTTAACACACGGAAAGAAACTTAATACAGGTGAATATTTTAAAAAATACCAGTGTAGGTATGTGTATATATGTAAATACCAGTGTGGCCACCTGCCAGGTGTAGGTAGTATTTCACAGGTCAGTCGTAAATAATCAAACAATGGAATTCATAATATTTTGTGTATCCACGAGTAAAGTTGAACCAAGTAAAATACTATCAAGTTGATGCTGAAAGTATTTCAACCTAATCACCTTTTCTTTCAGTTAATAAAAAAAACAGCAATTCAACAGTATACAGAACAATGTCCAGATATTACTGTTCGCCGACGGAGACATCGATAGCAAGATTCCAAGTTGCATTTAAATATCTAAATTAATAAAGAAAAGAAAAAACTATAAAGAATTTATATTTAATTTATTCAGTCCAAATAAACTATCTCAAATTAACAAGAATTTTAAACAAGATATAAGTAAATTCCAATATAATTTTAACATATAAAAATTTTCCTTAAGGGGCCATAAATAACATCACACGAATTTCATGATATTATGACACCTCCCCGGTCTGTCATAGCTGGTCACAATAATTATTGTGAGACCCTAGTGAGATACCACATATTTCGTAACATTTAGAAATTTATGTTTAAACAAACAGTTTAAACAGTTACGAATTTTATTATATTTCCACTTGCTGACCCAGCAAACGTTGTATTGCCGATATTAAAATCTGTGTGTGGACCACCCTTGACCAGACCTACCCAATATGCACTCAAAATTTCATGAGAATCGGGGTCAAGCCGTTTCGGAGGAGTTCAATGTTTAACACCATGACACGAGAATTTTATATATTAGATTTAAATTCTTTTTCAATAATATCAACATTAAATCAAGAAAAAGGCATGAAAATTAGCAAAGTATAAAAAATATATATATATAATTAAATTTGGAAGTTTGGTAAATATGCAATTTAAATTTTGTGTTCTAATACTTCAGCCGCGTCTGCTGCGCCGAGTTTTCGTGTTTGTCAACACAAAAACATGTTTTATAAACAGATTAGGGATGTGGTTTAACAGTTTTGTTAAATAAAACATCTTAACATGTTTACCGCGAGAAATAGATAACATCACCACAGGGAAATTAAACATTATTTGTTACCGTTCACTAAATGAAGACGTAGCTATCATTCGCAAGTAGCTAGCGATAATTCTATTTGGTTTGTTTGCGATGTGAAAAAAAATACTTCGTTTTTTATACAACTGATAACAGAAAGACCGGTTCTTGGGGATGTTACATTGTTAGATCATAAAAATATATACAAAGAGCTGGATGTACTTCGTCGGAACTCATTTTTGAAATGAACCAAAAACGTACACAGAAACAAGTGCAGCGGTCAGACTGTTTTGCTAACATGTTTTGTCAAAAAATTGGGTCAGCAGACCCGGCTTTAGATATAAGATATTAATATTGAAAAAATGTGACGTCACAAAATTTTGGTCC
This sequence comes from Leptidea sinapis, assembly GCF_905404315.1. Lineage (NCBI taxonomy): Eukaryota > Metazoa > Arthropoda > Insecta > Lepidoptera > Pieridae > Leptidea > Leptidea sinapis. The sequence continues at coordinate 7,851,758 of NC_066287.1, read as the reverse complement.
TCTCCCCACACCCTTGTCACACACTATCACTTTACGTCGTCCCCTTCCTTACCGTGTGACGTGATTTATGCCTGGCCCCACTAGTACTTAAACATAATATGGCCTCACTTAACAAGTATTGTTTAAAAAATAATCTTTATCATTGATCTTGCCACAGTCCTGCAGCAGATACTTGTGTTGGTCGTCGACGTTCCCCCTCTTCAGCAGATAGATGAGTATGTACTGGTAGGGAAACACGGGAACGTTGTGGTGGAAGAAAAATCGAAGCTTCACTCGCTCTATGATTTTCATGTCGACGAAACAGTAATCGGCCGAGCAGCAACTTCCTGGCGTTCTACAGATGAAAAATAACTTTAATTCTATTAACACTCACATCTCACATCTTTTGCTCTTAATAGTGATTTTCATTATTATAACACTAGAAATAAGAGATTGCTTGTAACTAATTCTAGTAGGCTTCATAAGATACATAACAGCTTTAAGGGTAAATGTATACACTTCTATAATAAAGTCCCAGCCACAGTTCAGGCATTATCTATAAATAAATTTAAATGTTTTATAAAAAAATGGCTCTGTCGTAAATCCTATTACTCCACTGCTGAATATCTAAATGATCGGACAGCCTGGGACTAGATTATGATTATTTTATAGCGATAGAAATATGGATGGGCATTGTAATGGACGGGCGTATCAATTACCATCAGCTGAACGTCCTGCTCGTCACGTCCCTTGTTAAAAAAAATAGCTCTAGAAAGGTCTAATAGAGCTGTGCAACATCAATCACCACCACAGACTTAAAATATACTAGCGTAAAGACGACCTTACATTCCGACAAATCGTGATCAATTTTGATTTATCAATGTGTGTGTTGGCTAGCTTAATATTGAAGATACTGAATTTTATAATAATTGTGAAAACTAGTACGAATATATATATTTTATTTATTTTTCTATTTGTTAAGGAAACAAACAGATACATCACTATAGTAAAAAAATAAGTTGTATAAAAATAACAGCATATCCAAACTTAAATTGGAAATCCAAAAGTGCACATTAAGTTAAATTTGGAATAAAATCGAATCATCTGCGTTTAAAAAAAAACAAGATGGCCTACAGTAGTGATTTTCGAAAGGAAACCTTCTCTGCTTAATTCTGAAAATAGTGACAAAAAAAAATTAAGTCGTTCGCTGTACCACACCGTTTTTTTCAACCACAGACTAATGGACGTCTACAATAAAGAATTTTTTATGAACTTTTTTTATATTAATACGTATTCGACAACATAAAAAAAGTATCAGGATTATTCATTAGTGACTCAGCTTTATTTATTGATGTGCTTTTTTAATGTGTAAGAGTATAGAAAAAAAAATGCAGTTGAAAGAGTGGAAATCGTGTGACCTTGACAGGTCAGTTATAAAGCACAACCTCGCCGCTTCGCGTTCGAGGCGTGCAATTACAATATTGGATATATCCTAGAATAGTTTCACTGAGAACACAAAATACTACAATTTTACAGATATATTATAGTAATTAATAGAAGGAATATTAGTGAAACTTACTTGCTAACATTATTTCGTTTACATAAAATGTTGTTTTGCACTTGCAGAGCATCACGTATGTCTATATATATATTGTACCTTTCGTATTAGCGTGACTTGCATTAAAACGTTTTGATTTGAATTCAAAGCGTGCCTGACTGTTTACGATATGCGATTCAAAATAGGTCACAGTTACATGAGATTCGCTTTCGTTTTCTATCTAGTGTCTCCAATGGGGGTGGACATAGCTGTTATTAATGTTGACACAATAATAGTAGGCTTTGGTATGGCCTTTTTTCTTTCATGCTTTACTTGACTATACGCATTACGCTACTATAACTATTTTACGTAAGTGGTTATGTCAAAAATAGATAAAAAATCCATAGACTAGGTAATAGAAGCTCTGTGAATGACTGGATCACTTGGCGTTGCGTAGAGACGTCACTTGATTGTGTGACTTCTACAGCATTTATCACGGGGAGTGTTCTGAAGAGCTGTTTTACCTGATTCCTGCCGCCAAATTCCACCTTCGCACGACACGCCACAAATTATCATAGCATCCCCACCATCTGGATGTGTGGCGGGGTCCTCCACAGTGCGGTTTTCAAGGAGCTTGCTTCCACATAGTACAAAGGTGTGGAATGAGCTTCCTTGTGTCGTGTTTCCAGATACGGCATGGGTACCTTCAAAAAAAGCGCGTAGACCTTCCTTAAAGGCCGGCAACGCTCCTGTGATTCCCCTGGTGCTGCAAGAGAATGTGGGCGGCGGTGATCACTTAACTCCAGGTGACCCGTACGCTCGTTTGTCCTCCTTTTCCATAAAAAAAAAAAACAAAACTAACCTCGGATCGTAAGTGATCGGTTTCGCCTTCAATGTTTTGAATATCATTTGATAATACTGCCTGTATTTCTTCTTCATAATGAGCACAATCTGTTTCCCTTCGAACGGGAATCTCGAGTGTTTCTCCTGCAACTCCCGATGCCAGAAGATGGCGGCCTTCGCAACCTCTACGCTTGTGTTGTCTATTTCCATAATCTTCGGGTGTTTAATCCATTCGTACATACTTTCCTTAAATTATAATAGAATTATTACAATTACGATATATATATATCTATCTATCATGCTTAGAATCATGTCCGTTCCGTGAAAAAATAAATATTTCAATTCAAATAAATTACAGTGTATTTGAGACATAAAAAGGTAACATTTTATAATAGTTGAAAGTGTAGTGATTTTTTTTTTTGGTAAAAGAAAGAAAAAACCAAAAACTTGGTTTTTTGAATTTTACACATAAACTTTGAGGTTATGTGAAAAAAGTGTGAAATAGAAGTTGTAGATCTTTTTGTTTTCTTTCAACTTTTTACTTTGCTTTCAACTTTTGCCATAGGACTTGTAGTTGTGACACAAACCGTTTTTTACCCTAAAACACCCCCCCTTTTCCACGTGACCTCAGATCGTCCGTAATTTATTTTACCTTTCACTTTTGTTATATTCTCGTCCTTTTCCAATGGGAAACCCATCCAACTATTATTTTTATTGGTTTCAAAAATTATCGACCCTGGTCTGTATGTATTACAGGTAACTATGAAGGAGACCACACCAGTATTGACGAATAAATAAAAGTTTTTTATAAAAATATAGTCACCTTAAATTTTGAAGCCTTGTATGCAAAGTAGTACTTTTGTATGCCATAGTCTTTATATTTAGTTTTGGCTTTAATTTTGTGTTTGTAATGTATAATGTGAAGGATTCCAGGGTATGAGTGTTGCATAACTGTTTTATGATGGAGCCATAAGACGACATAAAGTCTTACATAAAGATCAAATCTAATATAATATCTATATATTTGAAGCAGATAAAATTTAAAAACAATATAATTCTTTGTTTAAAAAGGCTACAGAATTAAACACCACGATATGATAAAGCCACTGTCACAGAACAAAATTGTATTTAAATAATGCAATCATGATTGACAAAAATTAATCTTAATTAAACTTTTTTGCATGCTGATTTTAATTAACCATAATTTATCAGAGAATACCATAAATTTAAGATTTAGAAAGTATTTGACACGGAAAAAGAATTTCATTTCAAAATTTTACAGGTTTATTGCACATACAGTAAGTAATAAGTCTTAACACATTTTTTTTCTCACCTGTAAGTACTTTTTACATCGGAAACTGTCATATATGAAGCTGATATGCAACAACCACTTGCCAGTTGCCAGTGAGCATACCATCATGCCGGAGAAGGTATCATTTGGCATCACTGATATGAAGTGTGTTGCCAACATTTCCATTTTGGTGTTTTCAGCTACCACACCACCAAGCTCATTTATCATGGCTGTAATTCTGTCCCGATCCTGAAATATAGCATTCAAATATCATAAAATTATACCAAATTGAAAGGAACCCTTCAGGAATCACATTTTATTTTTTATTCCAATAGAATTGCAAAAATGTTGCAAGATTTTGAAAAATTTTTCACATTTTTTAATAATATAAAAATAAAACCACTCAAACAGACTCAATTTACATTTTTAAAACAAAATTTATATTTTATTATGAATATTTGAGAAATTGGTGTGGTCTCCTTCAAACTTGAGAAATTTTTATGTACCTTCATTTTTTGTAATTGTTCACTTTGTTTGTTTTGCATGCTTAGTCATAGAAACCTAAGGTAATATTAGGTTATATTGTATATTTATGTAAAATTCTCATGTAAGTGATTTATATGTTAAATCTTATTAATAAATTAATTATGAGAATAAATATCTTTAAACCGATATTTAGTAATCATGTACATACATGTATAGATTCTGATAGCATGAAGATTTTCTTATCACATGCACAAATCAAGGTTTGCTTCATCTTCCAGGAGTCTTCTGAAGTTCCACTAGGAGAGCCATAGTCACTATCTATAAAACAAACATTCACTTAATTCACCTTGACAATAGATAATCATAAATATTGAATTATATCAAATAATAATTTAAATGAATGATTAAATGACACATAATATACTCGGGATGATGAATGATAATTGGCTAGATTTGATAAGATAGAACAAATTTTAGAAAAATATAATATATCACACATAGCCCTACGTCACCAACGTAGGGCTTTTACTAAAAACAAGCTCTAAATGAGAATCAGATTATTCAAGCTAATTTTTAAATTGTAGCAGACAGACTCTTCGAGAGCATAGAGTAGATTTTTTACAGATTTAACCATTATTAAATATTAAAAGTCACAGAAACTCATCCATTGGTACCCGAGATGAGAGTTGCTAAAAGAAAGAGAGGCAGACAGATACTAAGGTGGGAAGATGACATAAAGAAGGTTGCTGGACCAGTTTGGAGTAGAGAAGCGCGGGAGAGAGAGCACTGGAAGGTCCTAAAGGAGGCCTATGTCAGTGGACAAGCTAGATATATTGTTAAAAAATAGAGGAAATAAAAAAATAAACATATTACTACATAACTAATATCTGGAAATAAAGGCTATCTTTCTATCTTTATCTTTAAATATTAATTAAAGGCCTGACTCTTTGACTGAATAAGCAAAGAGATACTTGATAAGACCGGTTGAAAGTTACCCATGACATTATTTTAGGTAAATAGGTTATGAACCAGAGTGTATACAACCTTAGATCATCTATACATCTAGATAGATTATGGCAGCTGTGAAAATGTCGAAAAAATATGAGTTACGAATTAATTCTTTTGCCGTAAGGGCCAGGGTGTAGTTCTTCATGTGCAGCAGTGGCAGAAACGGGTAGTTGAAGGTACCAGGTTAGCAGCTTTCAGCAACGCCCAGAACTAGCGTGTTCCTGTTGGGTAACCAGAAAGCTGCTCTCCGATTGATGACAAGCTTCAACTAAGCAGGTGATTTGCAATTTAAATAATCTGGAGGCACAGTTATATTTCCTATTTAGAGCTTTGCAGTTCAGATCCTTTGTGCCCAGTGCGGCAACCCAGCTTCATTACACCTGTTTGTTGCAGCAGAAGGTGCTTTAACTGACACATTGAACCAGAGCTGTTACATCTGCGTTATGGTAACATTAAATATGTATTGCTTGGTTGAGTTATCTGCTCCAATACAAGGCCGAATAGTGAAGGAAGATTAACATAACATAAAAGATAAGGAGAATACCTGAAATCACTTCTGGAATTGTGGCTTGAATACGGCTTGTAACCTCCATTTTTGAATTTATGGGACTATAATCAGAGCCTTTCTTCTTGAGCTTATAATTCTGTATATATTTTTTAAATGGCAAGTAAACGGCAGTCTTTGCTTTACCATTTTCTATAAATTTCTTAAAGCTCACTTTTTTTGGAGTACTTTGTCGGCTAAAAGATCTGAAATATTCAAAAAATATATTGATTAAAAAAAGAATTATCTTAAAGCCAAGAAGATGTTAAATAAAATTTTATATCTATTATGGTAACAGAAAATGGAGTGAAGCATTACTGAATCCCAGAAATATTAATATGAATATTGCATAAAAAGTTATTTACATAAGTTCTATGTTAGTATCTTGAAAAGCATTGTTGAAGTCCCCAGGCATGCCAACATATCCATGTATGACTCACTCATTCCCGAGCTTAGAGAAGAAATTTTTAATAGGGCTTGCTGTTATTGTGGGCTTGTCTTCGATCTTCTTACACTCAATTTCCTGATAAATATCTTCAATAGACCAACCGATTTGACGTCTAATCGCTTTCGGTTTTCGTATTTTTTCAATCATAGGCGCAAAGTCAACACAATCAATACCTGGATCACTTAAAGAATCTTCTACTTTAAAGTGTACAACTTTGAGATGCTCTAAATACTTCAATTTATCAGCGAACATTTCATGGCACACCGGGCACACAAAATGATGTAGTTTGACGTTAGTTGTACATCTATTCAAATGTACAACATATTCATCAAACTGATCATACATTTCATCACATAAAACACATGAGACTCTAATGTACTCAGGTATACTATGATATGTGAGTTGTGTGTTATCTACCGATGTGTTTAAGTCAGGCTTTCTAATATCAGAAGCAACTAAAGTCTCATTGCTACTAGATCTTTGTAAATTATTGTTTTCTATTGTACAAGTAACATGGCATCTGTGAGCTCCTTTATTACTATAGGATTCGCTGCAGTAAAGACATTTAATAGAGTCAATATCACTATCTGTTTCATCACTAATATCATAGTATGTACTGCCTTGTGAATTTTGTGATGAATCCTTAACAATATTTTCATCATTATCCTCCTGAATGGAAGCATATTCGGAATGTAAATAAAATTCTTGATCACAGATATTGTAGTCTGTAGCAGCGGGCTTGTCAATTTCTGAAAATTAAATAAATAGAATCCAAACAAATTGCAAGTACATATTTATTTCTTAATTCTGTAATCAACTGTACTGTACCAGGAAATTTCCGTAATAATACATCAATCCTTTCGCATTGCTGTTTGAACAAGTATGCAGTGCTTAAGTTCTCGATGCAAGTTGTGCACACTTTATCAGGCAATCCATCACCCTCTGATATCTGAAAGATTTTGTATTTAAATTAATATAAAATGGAATCCAGTAGTGCATCAAGTATGATATGACATGGGTTCAAAAAAGGCGTCCTCTCAACTAAAGGGCAAGCTAAGCTCCTGTGATCCCTCTGGTTTTGCAGTAGAAAGTGAACAGTGAACAAAAACATTGGGTGAGCGGTACGCTGACTGTCCTTCCCTTCCATGAAAAATAGTAGACGTTATCATTAGTTATGTTGTTTTTGTTTACATTATTTCGCACTTTACAGCACTAGAATTACCGACAGTTACATATACTTTAAAATAATAATGATTTGAAGCTAGCGGGGTTCCATAAATGCGCTAACATTATTAAAATACATACCTTTACACTAGTAAAAGACATCACCATATCCGATAACCTGATAGAATCATCCTTTTCGTATATAGAACAAAAATCCCCAATTTTGAGACACAATCGACACTTGTTAAATGACATTTTAGCATGTTATATTACACAAAATAAATAATTATAATAGTTTACACTGAAAGTACCACTACACTCAGTAACATGGTAAATAAAAATTCTAAATAGTTTAAAAGTTCAAATTAAGTTTTCAAATCGCGTTAATTGGCTACACAACTAGTAGCCAGTACTCAGTAGGTTTGTTTAAATAAAATAACGGTATAATATCGACTATCGATTATTGTGTTTGTTTACAAAAAAACAAATGTCAAATTATTGCCAACAAGACATATATCTTTTTTTTTCAATTCAATTCAATTTTTGTGATATGGCGTGTGGCTGCACCAGTCGGGCGCAAATTATTTCGCCCAATGTCGAGTGGAATTGAAGAGACTCGTTATGAATGGAAATTTTGTATGAATTTAATTTGGATTATAGTGGCAGGTTTTTTTGAGTATGCTGTTATTGTATATGGTTAGTTTCTAGCCTGGAACAACACAATATTATACAAAATACACTCTATATTACATATTTACAGCTTAATATTATTATATTTCACATATTTACATAAAAAATTACAATATGGACTAAACACAGACGTTAACAAACATTCAACGTTTACTGGACGGGTAAATTTCGGTGGCAGAACGTCATAAAGGGGATGTAGAAGTTCAGGACAGGAAAATACTATATCAGATACAGTACCGTTGTCCAAGCCACATTCACACAAGGAGTGATCTTTAACTCAGATCTTGTGCAGGTGGACAGGTGTGCTGTAATGACCAAGACGTAGGCGACATATTGTGGAGGTAACCCATCTGTCTGCATATCTATGAGAAAAAAACCATGGACGTATATCTGGTTGGACTGAGCCATAGAATTTCCTTTAACCAATTTTGATTCATTCCAGTATGTATTCCAGGACTTGTCGAGATAAGTTTTAGAAAGAGCGCTCAGATTTTAGGAACTATTTTTATAATGTTCATAAGAACCCATTTGTATAGCAGATTTAGCACAAGAGTCAACTGTTTCATTGCCTGCAATGCCAGAATGACCTGGAATCCAGACAAGTGTTAAGTCTATTCCATTTTGATGACAGGAAAATAGAGCCTCCCTAATCTGAAGAATGATTGGATGTCTTGACTTACTCCGGAATGGGTTTTCCTTGATGGATGATAAACAACTAAGGGAGTCAGTAAAAATAACAGTTTGATTCAGGTTATGGGAGCGGGTAAACAGGATTGCTTCTAATAACGCAACAGCCTCTCCTGTAAACAACGAGACTCAGGAGGACATTTGAATTGTAAAATGACTTTAAAGCTGGGGACCTAGCAGGCTGCGCCAACACAACTTTGCTGAGACATCTTTGAAGCATCAGTGTAGATAAGAAGGTGATTTGACCAATTCTAACGAACTAAGCATTGAAATTTCGAATTAGTATCGGGGGCTCCTTTGACCAAACCAAGATCAGTAACGACGGAAAGATTGAAAACCAGGGCTTTATATGATGTGGAGAATAGAGGACTCATCGATAAAGATAACAAGGGATGAGGGAGATTGGTAAACGCGATTGCGTGGGCTAAGGACTTGAGATAGCTGGTCCAATTTGGTCCACAATGAGTGGGAGGAAAGCTGTAACATTTTGCTGACAAACCGGTCACATAGGTATTGCCGTCGGAGATGTAAAGGAGGATCAACACATTCGACTTGTAGAGCGTTAGTGGGGGAAGACTTCATTGCACCCAGAATAATTCTGAGGCAACGATATTGAATTTTATTTAACTTCTCAGACACTGTTTTTTTAAGGGGTCTAAAACAAATGAACAGTAATCAATATAGCTACGAACTAAAGCATTATATAAGAGTTTGAGGGAGTAGGCATGAGCACCCCACCATACTCCCGCTACTGCGCGTAGAACATTGATGCCCTTTTCACATTTATTAATTACATATTCGGTATGAGCCAATCCGTTCAGTCTGTAATCAAGTATAACTCCAAGCAACTTTGCCTTATCTACCAAGTTGATGAGTTGGTCCTCATAGTAAAAGCAAAAGGTAGGGATTTCCCTACATCTATAAAAAGTCTTCCGAATTCTGTTGATCATATATTTTAAAGTGTACTTTCTAAATATATTTATAGCATTAGTATTATATTGTAAATAATGTATGGTACCTAATGTATTTTATCTGTGAATAATAGTTTTCGTTAAATTATTTGTTTGTTCTATTCTATTCTATTCTTTCTAGTGGCTTCTGTGGAAGGGGCACCACAACTCGCCAATGTCACGTTTCAGTAGACCAACAAGCTTAGAGTGTGTCATTTGATCGGTGTAAACGAATTTATAAGTGATTATAGTAATGACCGGTGCCCAGAATCAAAACAGATTTATTTTCTTATTATACCTGAAACAAATATACATGCTGTTAGATTATAATGGACAAACACTGATAATATTACTTATTAAAATATTTATTGTGTTAGTTATAACTTAATATTATTCTGTTTAATATATTTACATAAAGTATTTACAAAAGGAGTGAAAACAAAGGTGAGGAGGAATTTCATGGAGGTGGGGCGGGGGATTTCAGGAGGTATAAAGTTGTACAAGGAAGACTTCATTAAAGGGCAATTAAATAATAAATTTCCCTCATCAAGTCCACAGTCACATAGAGAATGGTCTCTAATTCTTAATTTGGCTAGGAATACTGGAGTGCAAGAGTGGTTTAAGCGTAACCGGCAAACTGTTGATATTATTGATTTATTGGGGAATCTAAATTTCGAGAACCACGGTTTTAAAGGCATTACAGGTTGTATATCACCATAAAAGACGCCTTTAGCAGTTTTGGAAACCTGCCAGATGTTTGACCACCTCTCAAACATATTTATTTTCAAGGTGGAGCACAAGTCATGAGAGAAGATTTGAGAATGTTGTTGGGAACCTGTATGAGCAGCTGACCTGGCACAAGCATCAGCATTTTCACTGCCGATTATACCTGCATGGCCTGGTATCCATGCTAGAACTATGTTGATGTTGAGATCATAGCACTCTTTCAAGTTTTCTCTTATCTTAAGTATAATTGGAATCCTACTTTTTGAGCGAAATGGATTTGAGAGGATGGATTGAAGGCAGCTTTTGGAGTCTGATAATATAATAGAATTGTTTAGGCCATGGGACTTAATAAATAAAATAGCTTCAAGTATAGCAATTTCTTCCCCTGTGAATACCGAAGTGACAGTTGGGCAGCTATAACTTAAACAATTCTTGCACATCCATACTGCAACATCAACTGGGCTCATGTGTGTTTTAGAAGCATCAGTGAAAATCTTATTCCAATTTTGGAAATCTGAATGCATAACATGAGAAAATGTTTTGTTAGCTTCTATGGTGACCTTATTAATGCCCATATCTAAAATTATTAAGGGATGGAAGGTGAGTGCATGGAAAGGCATTGAGAATAGGAGTAATTTCGAAAGTTCAAAAAAGGGGTTAGGGAGTTGAAAGTACAATAGGTAACTATGGGCAAGACATGATCTCTTATCTTGAGAAATTTGGTTATTGTTGTATAGGCCAACTAATTGATCTAATTTATGCAGCAAAGGGTGATCCCGGAATTCCGCTAATTTAAAAAACAGTTTATTAGCGAGGAACTGTCGACGAAGCGAGAGGGGAGGTTCTACACACTCGACCTGCATAGCATTAATAGGACTAGATTTCATAGCTCCTAATATAATGCGCAAACATTTTGCCTGTAATTTGTCTAACTTATCTAAACCTGCCTTATTGCCTGGAATCAAAAGTAACGTGCCATAATCCATGTGGCTACGAATTATGGCATTGTAAAGCAATCTTTGGGTGAAGGGGTAAGCCCCCCACCAAACGCCAGATAATGAGCGAAGGATATTAATATTTTTTTCACACTTTTGGGAGATGTAGTTAAAGTGCTTTACACCTGTCAATTTTTGATCCAACCATACACCCAATTTTGGAATTAATAAAAACACTTCAAAGGAGAATACTTCCACTATGAAAAAGCGACGCATGAAAATTTCCAATTTGAAATTAATTAATTAAGAAAACTTGAAGACGGCGGATGCATGGAACGTGCGAGCCAAATTCTACAAAAAGGAGTGGAAATTAAAAAAAAAAGTCATGTGCTAAAGTTTTGACATTTGACAACGGAGGACAAACCCAGAAGTAAACTTTGTTATATACTTTGTTTTGTTTACTATTTTTTACATATTTTAATAAAAAAGAATAACTTTATTCTATTTACTAAATTATACAATTAAAATATCTTTTGTAGGAAAACAAATATTAGTCAATTTACCCTTACATCAATTATTACTATAATAAAGATGTGCAACAAACAGAACAAAATCTAAATACTAAATTTATCAGTAATTTCCTTATAGTAGAAACTACTTATTTTATATTTTAGATTATGTACATACTAACGAAATAACGGACAAAGCACGAGGTAGTAGAAACTAGATACATAAAATAAAATCAGGTACAATCTACTTGTTATTTCCACTATGAGTATTCATCACAATGAACTTTGCGTAAATTCTGAAATTTATCAAAAGCCATTTCCTCACTTTGGACGACCCAGAATTATAGGTTACATAGACATAGAAAATCTTAAATATGCACAAAATATTCGTAACTGTGAGGTGTCCTTTGATTTGAACGAACAAATCAATAACGTTATAAGAAAACCGGCAGACTTGGATGTAAAGTTGACAGAACTTTTGAAGTTCTTGTTAGACCATCAACATAGATTAAAACTACAAGCTTCCAACAAAATTGAATCTGCAACAATATTTTGTTACCGCGGCTTGATGACATGTGTGGCCTGTACACCATATGAGAATCGCGACCCATGGAAAATTGTGGCAATTTTGTTCAAGGGAAATATATATTTATGTGCCCGAGATACTGAAGAGAAGAAAATGCAAAAGAAAAATATGACAGTGAGAGATCTGATGTTTTCGTCTTGGGGCTACAAATTTGAACAATATGTAGTATCTGGTAATATCATGTATCAAATACCTATAACATACAGGGGTGTGCATTGGTTTTCAGCAAGGTAGGCACTGTATATCAAATTTTTTTTATTTTTATGGATTAGCAGGACAAACAAGCGTACGGGTCACCTGGTGTTAAGTGATCGCCACCGCCCATATTCTCTTGCAACACCAGAGTTGCCAGCCTTTAAGGAAGGTGTACAAGCTTTTTTTGAAGGACCCATGTCATATCGTCCCGGAAACACCGCACAAGGAAGCTCATTCCACAGCTTTGTCGTACGTGGAAGTAGTTGCGCTTTACTCCTATAATACAACATAAGTTGTATGAAACACTGCTTGCTTTGTATATGCAATCTGTAGGCTGCCTACTAGGTAAGAAATTGACTTTGACACTAGTGCTATATTCATTTAGGTTTATAGTGAGGTATGCACTGCCTAATTGCCTATATAATATGACACTGCACTGACAATGCACACCCCTGATAACAGATTATATAGAGGATAATGATGCACGGTTCTTGTGTGGTTCAGCACTGCCTACCTAAAATTGTAAAATATTAGATTAAAAAGGCTATGGTATGATGTAAAAGATGGGCTGAGAGTTTCTTATCAGTTCTTCTCCCCATGACCTTTGTCTTTTATTAGTTCATAAATTAGGTCTTTCCTCTTTATAAACTAATGTTATGTTTTGCCATTGTGACTCCCTATGTAAATAAATATATTCCTATCTATGAAATTATTGTATTACTTACTATGCTATAGTGTTTTAACATAAGTCATTTCAGGTTCAGAACTTTGCTTGGAAATGATTTTTGATGTCAATCAGACCTTGCTTTGGAAGCTGATGGTTCTCTGTCAGAGAAGTAATGTGTACCATTTCTTCTCTGATTCTCAGACACACTCTTAAGTATTTGACATGAATAATTGTTAAAGATAATGATAATTAGTCATAGCCTCGTTTATTTTACAGATAATCTACAGTTGCATAATATAAATTACAGCAGAGCCCTTTGGTAATAAGTCTTAAGTACTTACTATCACTTCATATACAAAATCTACCAATGTTTTAATACTGCCACATGCATATATAATACAAAATTTCAGTTTTAGTTCAAAAGATAAAAATCACCAATACCTATTTGGCACTAATGTGAATGTTTGTTGGAGTGGTATTATTATCTGATGATCTTATATACCTTTTTATTTTTCTTAAATTTTTCACACATTACAACAATTTAAATGTGAACTCACTAACACTCACATTAGTCAACGAAAATACTATATTACAACATCCAAATATTTCACTCTCCGTGTTCAGTTTTTTCCTTGCTTGCTGTTTCGTCCACTTGTGATAATATGTGTAATACAAACATGACATTTCAGATAGTCCACAAACAGATCCTACACCAGAGATGCCTGTCAATGAAATGGAAGAGTTCTCCTTAGTGCTAAAAACAAACATTAATAGACACAACATCGTTTTTGGGGCCGAGATGGATGGTATCAGGTGTGACAAAGAATGTGTGCAGGAAAAGCCCGATCTAGTATTAGGACCAGAAGCTTTAATACAATATTTATCAAGCAAAGAATTTATAGAAATCAAGACCAGCAGACATATTGAAACCTCAAACCAAGATAGAAATTTTAGGTATTTAATTTTTTTTACTAGTTGTAACAATAGGTATTATTTAATTAATTACTATTCTGTATATAAATTTGTCACGGATATATAATTCTTGGCAAAGTCTGTAGTATAGTAGAATTGATGTACAATGAACAACGAAACTCACAATCAGGGGTGTGCATTGGTTTTCTAGAAGGTAGGCACTGTAGATATATATGTACAGACAGTATGTTATGGTCTAAATATTAAAGTTGTTTGTGTATCGCATAGAGTTTCCGGTCCGTTTGGTCATTTATTTTTATATTTCATTGAATACAATACTGTTGTATTGAATTAGTAGAAGTTTGGTTAAAGAATAATGGAACCAAATTGTACTAAAAAAATTTTTAACACTAGTGCTATATTTATATAGGTCCTTAACGGGCACTTAGGCACTGCCTAATTGCCTATATGGTATGCACGCCCCTGCTATCTAATCACACTATAAATTGTCTGAAGTATAACTCTGCCATGTGTCCATGAGGTAGAGTTTTCGTTCAGTTGTGTTTCGATCACGCTTTGAATAATGCCACACAATGGAAATCTTGCATATTTACGATCTCACTATGCTGAAGCATGTATGCATCCTTTTTGTAATATAAAAAAAGGTATATAATTCGACACCTAGCCTTATAAACTCTAGGTTGGAGTCATTTCAAATTCAAATATTTTTATTCAAAATAGAATTTAAAATCACTTATTGAACGTCAAAAACTACCACCCATTCAAAAGAGACTGATTCTTCTCAGGTCTGAGCCTGAGAAGAATGGGCGCAAGAAACTCAGCGGGCTTTTTTTTTAATATAAAATATGGATAACAATGTAATATCGTACATTAAACATTTATAATTTTAGAGCCTGATGGTGTTCGCTTTATTCCCAGTCCGTGGTGTCATTAAGAAAATCGTTTATGCTATAATAACCTTTCCCACACAAACGTTTTTTAAACAATTCTTTTAAATTTCGTAACACATTTGTTTTGTACATTTTCTGGGAATAATTTCTATTCTGAATAGGTGGTACAACCCTAGTTATGTCCATATATAACTTTGAATTATTTGATTGTAAAATCCAATAAGGAAGAAATTTTTCCAATTGTATTTTTTGGATTTGCATTTCAGGAGATTTAAGGCGAAGAAATGGTGGTGTCAATCATTTCTAGTCGGAATCGACACAATCCTTTGTGGATTTAGAAATGACGATGGTATTGTTGAGAGGTTGAAAACTTATAGGGTTGCAGATTTACCCAAAATGAGTAAAGTAAGTATTTTTTTAATTTAGAACTACTTTACGCACACTTGGCTTGACTTGGGAGTAAGGTTACACTTTATCCTGTAGATGAAGCCACAACCTGAGATTGAACAGAGCATACAAGATTTTATCAATGATACGTCACTCGAACGGTTGACTCAGTTGGAAAGAGCGCTCGCACGAAACGCGAGTACCTACGCGAGAGAGGTCGCGGGTTCGAGTCAAGGAATTTTGTTTTCAGTTTTATTTGTGTTTAATTAATAATTGATTTTCTTCAGTCGTGTGGTCTAAAGCACACTCTTTTTTATATTAATATTATTCTTACCTATGCAAAGCACCCGGTCTTAAATAACAGCCTTATTTTTTTGGCTACCTATCTGAGCGCTAACAGGGCTAATAATGATTCTCGTATTTAAATACTTATTTCTCAATTTAAATTAATATAAATTTAACATTTAAATTTTATTTTATTAGTTGTTTGATATACCATCACATTATGGGTTTTTATGGAACTTGAGGGGGTTCTGCATTATACTGGATAGGACTTATCATTTACCATCAGATGAGCATCTTGTTCGCCTCGTCACATTTTCTCGTAAAAAACAATCATTATATTATACCTGGACCAATTTGGGGAAAAACCATAGACCAAGTATAGTAACTAGACATCGGTTTGGCGTGCCCAACATGAAACAGATAATATCCTATATATATATATATAGGTACATAATATAACAAAAGTTTACAAAAGTTTACATCGTAAAACACAACATCGCACCATAATTCTTTCGATACTACTTAAAATTGTCACTGATGTTGAATAAATAGTGGATATTTCACACGTTTCACAATAATAATAGCTATTTTTATAGACGCAAATAAAATATCTGTGCAGCGTTGTCAAGTTTGTTTAGCACACCGGGTGTGCTGACCTTGAAAAAACCGAATGGCGAACCAAAAAATCTACTCACTCTATCTAATTTCTTTACATAAGACTCGCATAAGTTTTTCTTTTTTCTCGTGTGAGTGAGACGGAAGCTATCAACTTGTCTAGTTTCTATACTTGGTCTATGGGTAAAACGGCTTGCTGCCCAGAATGTGTCGCGGACACAAGAACATTTACTGACAGAGAGTGTTGTTGTGTCGACGTCGACGGTCAGCGCTGACCGTCGGTCGTGCACTAAATGCAGCCTAGTTCAATTCAGGTGCCAAAACTCAATCAATTATTTATTTCAGAAATTTTGGGACCCCAATGTGTGCTTCAATTTCCTGGATACATTCTTTACATACGTAAAAAGATGTTTATATAAGGAAATAAAACTTAAATTCGGAGAGATGGGGCTAAATAATTTACATTCGGTGCCACTAACGGGTTTGCTGTTTGAGTGGAAGCCAGGCTGTAATGTTAGAGTTAACCGTAACTATAGACACGAGGATGATCAAATAATACCTGACGTATTTATAAATAATTATGGAAAATATGACAATTGCTGGGATGATATTTGAACAGTTACTGTCGTAGTCATAGCTCTGATCAGGGCCGGATTTAAACTAAATGCCGCCCCTGGGCACGGAAAAAAAGTCCGCCCCAATACTGGAATTTTACTTAAACTTATAGTTTATATATTTTATTTTTTAAAACTAAAATACTTAACTAATTTATTGCAGAAACTTTATTATGTGTTATATATTCTAAAAACATAAATTTTTAAATTAATTTTTACTAAACGTACCAAAATTATAATTTACAAATAATGGATAAATTGAATTTCTCGAATTATCAATTAATCCAAAAATTATTAATAGACAGAATTACGCCCTGGGCACTTGCCCCAACTGCCCCTAGTGTAAATCCACTACTGGCTCTGATTATGTAATTTAGCTCTAACTCTCTTAATAATTTAAAATAGCAATTAACCTATCTCAATGTACACACTCACAGGCACAATTAACCGCCCACCTTGTTTTTCATTCAACTTGCAGAAATTGTCAAACTTAGATCACATTTAATGATAGGTTAAAAAATATTCTTAAGGAAAAAGAAACAATAAAAATATTGAAAAAAAAAAACTCTTTTATTAAAGTATGCTAACAAAAAAAAACGATATTTTTAAACCTTCAATGAAAATTAGAAAAAAATATTTTCATAAATAGTGGTTCAATTAAAAGAAAATATAAAAATTTATAATGAGCGTTGCCGCATCTGGACCTTATGACTTCTTGAAGCCGGTTTGCCAACCCATCCATGATATGTTGAATGCCCATTTGGGGGGTATTGTGCCACTCCTCTACCGCAACTGTTTTGAGCTCTCCTTAGGTCGTAGGGGCTGGTACTCTTGCTCGGACATGCCTTTTGGGGTTGTCCCAAATGTGCTAAATTGGGTTAAGATCGAGATTGCGTGCCGGCCATGGTAAAACTTGAATCCCAACCTTTTTTCCATTCATTTAGGTACTCATTGGCGGATGTTGCGGTATGGCATCGTGCAACGTGCATTATCATGCATTAATTTGAAAAGGTATGAAATGGTCTTCAAGGACATCTGCCACGTAGATTTGAGCGTTTACATAGCCTCTATTAAACATAAGATTAGTACGAGCCTCGTAAGAGATACCACCCCAAACCAGTATGGAACCTCCTAGGTTACTGTTTCCGTTATAGCGCATGGAGCAAACCTTTCATTTTGACGCTTGTAGACACGTTGACGTCCATCTGGACCTCTTCAGGCTAAGAATACTCTTGCAGCACTCTCTGCAGCAGAATGCTCTCATCTGAGAAGAGTACGTCCGTTAATACCTCCATAGTACAGTCAGCATATTCTCGCGCATAACCTAGTCTAGCTCTATGATGTTCTGCGAGCAGCTGTGGAGCGCGCGCTGGACGAAAAGCCCTCAGATTTTCTTCTGCCAGTCTTTTTCAAATGGTACGTTCGCTTACACTGATATTTCTCAACTCAAAAAGAGCTTCACGAGCTAAAATAGCGGTCGAAAAACGATTTCTCAACACCTTGCTGACAACGAAACGGTCATCTCGTGTTGAAGTGCATCGATATCGACCTTGATCTGGCATGCGGGTGTATAGGCCCTTCTCCCGAAATCGTCTGATGGCATCTCGTACCGTAGTTCGAGGTGTACCGAGAGTACGAGCGATGAAACGTTGGCTGTACCCAGCGTCAGCCAATGCCACTGCCCTGGCTACACCAGTTGCTTCGAATGGCATTTTTTTCAGTGAAACAATGTCCGTTCAAACAATGAGCAAACACTACAACATCAAATTAAATAATATTCGCACACTAAGGCAGAACAGAAAAGGAAATGTTAACACAGTAAGACAACTGCAATAATGTCAAACAACAACTAAATTCCAAGCAGCCTTCGGTAACACAAATTTAGGAAACAAACGTATACTCTACGTGTTTAACTAATTGCTAGAGTACCCGCTTGATAAAAAACCAAACAGTTGATAAGACATAGTTTACGTTAACTAACAGGGTGACGACGAATCATATAAGTGGGCGGTTAATTGTGCCTGTGAGTGTATTTAGCACATATTTTTATTTGTTTTTGATATTGACATGTTTAGACGTGTGATGATTGTGGTTGCATTCAGAGACGCCCAAGTTTTATAGTGTTGGGTACTAACAAGTATATAATGTATCGCTGAGAAAGTTTTGTGTTTGTGTTATATTTATGTGTTTTGGTCGATGTAAAAAGCTTCAGTCCATATAAAAAGTGAAGATTAAGACTCAATTTTATATTATGGTAAGCAACCCTACCCTACATGTAAGTGCGAGCGAGAACGAGGCATTGGTAATACCACTCTTACCAAGCTTTTGTGGTTTAAGGTAGAGCATTAAGGATTATAGTGACTATAATATTATGTCAATTTTACGTAGTATATTGTAAAACAATGTAAATATAGAGATAATTTAGAATTTTTTTTTTTACTGAAAGTTGAGTATGTACAGTAACGCTAATTTGG
Organism: Leptidea sinapis; assembly: GCF_905404315.1. Classification (NCBI taxonomy): domain Eukaryota; kingdom Metazoa; phylum Arthropoda; class Insecta; order Lepidoptera; family Pieridae; genus Leptidea; species Leptidea sinapis. The sequence continues at coordinate 7,832,315 of NC_066287.1, read as the reverse complement.
CTTCATTTATATTGCTAAGGGTATACAATATAAGTTTATATAAGACTAGTTGACCCGACAGACGTTGTTCTTTATATAATAAATAAAATAATGTTTTTTATTAATTTGTCAATAATATATCATAACATCAAGAATTATTTCGTTAAATATGCTCCCTGTTGTTATAATGAAATTGTTTCACAGCAGAACTGTCAAACCGTGCGTCAATAAATTCTCTCATAGAAAATATGTCCATACAAAACAAATATCGGACGACGGGGGACACATCAAAGGAAAAACAAAATGATTTTATTTAATTCCGAACACTTTCATATTTATTCACCTTTTAAACCTTCCCTGGACTTCCACAAATAATTCAAGACCAAAATTAGCCAAATCGGTCCAGCCGTTCTCTCGTTTTAGCGAGACTAACGGACAGCAATTCATTTTTATATATATATAGATTTGAATATAAAGCACCGGCATCAGACAGACCATATAATTATTGAGTAAAGCATTTTGAGGGTAGATTGTGACATTCTATAAGTATATTTCAAATCTTATTTTAAATAAATGTTGGTATTTTAGTTGAGGTTAAAGTGTTTGTTTTATCAGGTAAATGAAATACACCGAACATGTTATATTAACATACCATTTATTATCACTGCAAATGGTGTGTTTTTCAACAGCCATAAGACTAATCAACAACATGGATATTTCAAATCTTATAAAATAAACATTTATACTTACACCTACCGTAAATTAATAAAAATATCTAATAATAAAAACAATTACAATTAATTAAAACGTAATAAAAAAATTAAAACCATGTCATGTGTTTACATTTTAAATTAGCGATACAACTATGTATGTGTATGTATGTACAAATGTATTATCTCAGTAACATGTTTTTCATTATTGATTTTGATAAACAAGAATATTTTAATGTATTCAATGCATTGTATAATAATTGTTCCTAAGGTACCGACGCAATAAAAATGACATTTCATGTCTGTATAGACCATGTCTAAATAGTAAATACTAAAAACTAACTCACACATACCATTTATTTAAATGAAAATCATTAAATTTAGTTCATTGCAGTCATTAGTAGTCTAGTAAAGGGGTCGTTTGATGGTCTTGCGCTTTTAACTTAATGGTTTAGGAAGACTCATATACTAAAGTCTTTGCAGACAGACAGATACATTTTGACTTGTATATTAGTAATTGTGAAAGGAGCAAATTTTGATGAAATAACAATTCATACATCTATACCTCAGTTCCAAAGAGTAACAACAGAAAAGAGTTCCTAAAGAGCAAAAAAATTGCGTGCATGAACCTCTAAACTGCATATGAAGTCCTGGTACATGTTGCTGGGATGACAAATGATTTCAACCGCTATGAAAGACATTACTATCACCGCTACCATATTTATGTTCTCCTAGAGTTTATGTAGTAATAAAGTGGTGCGCATGATCAGAATATATAAAGGTATAATCGCGTCATACATAAGACAATCTCTACTTCAACTATGATCGCCTGGTACCAAAATACTGTATGATTCCTATCTCATTTTCTCACACGTTAAACCTTATGAATTTATGTGACTGGCTCTTTTTCGTTTCATCGGCGTTCAAATCACAGCGATGTTAAAGTAATTTACACTTTTTCAAAACGAGTTGATACTGTATGAAACGAACTTATGAAGATATATTGGAAGTACAAAATTAAACAGCATTCACTTATCGACTTGTTTCTCGATTAATGGAACAATTTCTTATACTCATCTAGACCTTTTACACTTTGGAACTGAGGTATCGATATAATTCCTGAATTGAGGGTTCTTACTTAACACACAACAATCTCATTATTCGTTCAACTTCCAAACTGAGAGCAAAATGTTGTTGGGATTGAACTACAAATTTTTCTTTGAAGGCAGATTTCAAATCATTAGACCGAATATGATAATTGAAGCACTTATATGATAATATGGTAGTATGATGATTTATGTCTTAGAGAATTTATACGTCTTAGATAGTCAATTGCTGGTAGACAACCCATAAAAACAGGCCAGGTTTCTTACTTTAGAGTGAGTGACAAGCTACGTCTTACACTCGCAATATGTATGTCACTTTTTGTTAGTGTGCGTGCATTGCTCAAAATATAGGATAACTGTAAATCTCAATTTTTTTCGACGTTTTCACAGCTGTCATACTATCACACTGTCATCTAGACGTATAAATGATCTTAGATTGATGAATATAACACTGCATAGACTTTTATATATATTTTCATTACCAAGCAAAGCCCTTCAACTTATTTTGAAAAAAAAAAAAAAACAATAAATGGTATATGTGAGCATAATTCAACAGTAACAATTTGGCATAAAATATCTAGTCAAAAAATTATAAAGAATAGGCAATATATAAATAAGTGGAACTTCATTTAAAATTTTTCAAAACAAAGAAATTAAATCACAATATATAAATATATAGTAAATAATATAGACTTATTTTAAAGGAATTAGTGCAAAAATTTAATTCTTACACAAATTAACTATCAAGTTTAGAGTCTAAACAGATAACATCGATTTTCACACATAGTTAACATAATATTTGGTTAATACCAAAGTAATTTATTAGTATATATAACAGTAGGGTTTTATTAAATATGTATAGATTATTGAATTAAATGTTTTAATGAAAGCAATGTCTAACTTTGTTATCTTAATTCCTGATTTTCCGAAAACTTAGGACGTCTTGTACTGTGCTCTTGGATTTTCACAGATTACATAATGCTACAAGTGCGAGAAAGAAAAACAATATTGTCCAACTCAATTTTAAATTAATGTTTGTGTATACATTATCTTACTATCCCTCAAAACATTGCTTTATAGGACAGTAAAAATTTGTAAAAGAGGGTCCCAGATAAAATTCGTTATCCTGTATTATTTAGATTTTGGTCCACAGTATTGTTGCGGCCGCTGATTTGTATGCTCTCTGTAAAATTGTTGTATTTTTGTAGTAGAACAAAAATATCGAGACAATAATTTATTCTTTTTCATGAGAAATGTTTTCATAAGATAGTGATTCACTGATTCCGGTCACCTTGTGGTAAAATTGTTATTTAATGGTTGTTCTATTAAAATTCATACTAATAATGAATTTATTCTATAAAATAATTGACTTCTTTGGTTTGGCTCGTGGCTATATTCTAATAGATTATTATTCTGACTGTCATTATAAAAAAAAGTTAAAAACAGATTGTCCAATAATATGCTATCATACAGCTGGTGTGAGCCTTATTTAATTCAAATTTATTATGTTATGCTCAAGAAAATCTTAGTGCTGAAGGTTTATGCAATATTCTAATACTTAATGTGTATTTTGTTGTGCCTAACATTTTAGAAAAGTACTTTCCAGAATTTAAATGAAGCCTGCCATAGTCTTGACAACCATAGATAAAAACCTTTTATCATTGTTTGGATACAAAGATAGACAACCTCAAAAAATCGGCAATCACAGGAAGTAATCTTTTGTAGGCTGACTCGTCAGGCTTCGTCAACTATTATAAGTCATGTGAGGAACGGATGACTTATTTGTGGTAAGCTCGTAAGGTATATGAAAACCCTACAGTTATGTATGTGTGTTACACGTATAAAATATATTATTAACATTAATTAAGCAAAATATTTACAAAATGTGTTGAGCTACTGTGAGGCTCAGCATATGCTGAGATGCATTCCTACGCAGTTAGGGTTACCATTTAGTGATTTGAAAAGTCCGGACCAAAAACCTGACATCTTGATTAAAGTCTGGATTTTTGAAAGCTGATCTCGTACAGATATCGTTTTCGAAAAGAAAAAATATATATATATATATATACATATATACATATATTAGTTAATAAAAAGTTTTATTACTATATTCCATCTAAATATAAATAAAATCCGGACTAGAGTCTAAAAGTCCGGATATGTCCGAATTAATTCGGACGGATGGTAACCCTACACGTAGTGCAGACCAAATCTTCTAATGTATGAACAACTTTTTAAGTTTTCGACGTTTGCGACGCAATTGTAGTGCCAGCATGCAGATGCTTGACAAAAAAAAATTAATTTAGTGCGTCCAAAACTGTGTCGAATAACAAAAAATTGTTTTATAATTAGACAATGGCCTATAATCGTTGATACGCTTTGATTTTAAGCCCAAACGCCAAGTAAAGTCAGAATGCTTTCAGATACCATATTTGGAAAATAGATCTTTTACATCCAGTAGTGATTTTGTGAATTGTGATTGTGACCAATGAGCGTTCAGCATCCGGACACACTTCAGCTGGTTGACTTTATTATTTGCATTACGAATATAAATCACGGATTAGGACTCTAGAAAGTTAACATGTCGATGTTGATATGCAAATATGAGTTTATGAAAATATATTTCGACAACTACCCGCATCGTAGATACATGTCTGTGTCAACTGTCAAAAACAGGAGCTTTACGGAACTCTGCCCTCTTAGCTTACGCTGAGCCTCAAAATCGTTTAACAGCAGCTCAAACGTCAACATTATAAAAACCTATTACAGTATGTTATGTACATAATGTAGACAAACTGGTATACAATTGAAATTGTTATGAACGGTGATAAAGACATGCTTTCAAAATAGGTATTTACAAACATTGTAACAGTCTTCAGATTCTCTAACATTAGGTACATTCTGTATATCCCTGTCGAATAATTGTATTATTTATTAATAAACTACGCAGCTTTATTTAATAGGGAATATGCATATTTTTTTTATTCGATGCAAATATACATCGCTAGATAATTATGAAAAATAATGACACATGCATAAAGTAACGACGAGCACACTTTAAACGCTTGCGCGCGAACACTGACGTCACAGCTCATAACAGTAAACCAACGGAGATATTTGGTTGAGAATTGACATTATTGTCACCATTCTTTTAATGGAAATACACTCTGACCAGTGGCGTCATAAATAATGGATATTACCAGAGTTATTGTCTTGCTCAAAATAAAATTATCATCAAAAGTATCTAGGAATTATTCTAAAAAATAAAAAATAGTCTTTATTGCATCATATGCATATACCCTATTAACATTTTTATTGACTGTTAGACACAATTACTTTCAAACAAAATATGGATGATACATCTATAAAAATGAACTACATCGTGACTCTCGCGAATTAAATTAAAGTAAACCAAAAACGCAATGTTTCCAAATTTTGCAACAATTTTGTAGTGGCGAGATAAGAGAACCAATGTAAAATGGCTATTTATAGCCGGGGTTAAATTTTAATGGCCACATCAAATGTGGTTAGTAAATGTCAGAATAAATCTCCTATTCGTAATAAAATATATTAAATCTTTGTGCTAACTTACAATAAATTCATTTTAACAAACTATATCCTATCCTACATTTCGTATTGGAAAACCTCTGAGCGAGCTGGGCCCGCTATTTTGGTCAGATGGTTTACAAGAAGACCGAATGGGAAATGACGACATTTCTGCACTGGGTCTAACAATATATTGTTTGTGATAGTAAACCTATTATATTCTAGTCCACAAATTCAATGTTGTGGATTTTATCACACTTTGCATAAAACGTTTATAGAAAAGTTCGATGTCACCTCGGGCATTATAATAGGCACATAATGAATTTGAAATCGATTGATCAGGCTGAACCCGGCAGGAAAAAGATGCACATAAATAATTTCTATGCAGCTTATTCTTTTGTTACAGCAGAATTATTAATTACAAATAAACGCATTTATTGACTCGAACTTCAGGAGAATAACAAGTACTGAAAAATGATATTATAACCTTATTTAGGACCTTCATTGAAGGTATACAAACATTGTACTGAATCCAGATATCCAAATATTTGGTACCTAACTGTAGAAGAACTAAAGATACCTAATTAAGAATACTTACATCTTATAGATCTACGTATGGAGCGGTGTCTATTTTGTCTAGATCAGATAACAAGTCGGTTGCTGGGGTGAGGGGTTCTAGAATATCCTCGCGTAGAACATCGAGCGGCGAAGTTAGCCCTTGGTCATTATCGACCACAGTACGCAACTGAGCGGTACTGCAGAGTTCAACGGAGTTACCATTAATCAAGAAATCCCTGTTGCTATAACTAAACGCACTCCTCTCTTCCACGAGCTGCGGAGTGGATGGCACTGATTTGGATGATATCCCATTAGAAAGATTGACAAAAGCCTCCGCGCTAAACAACTCCCTTGAACGACGTGAATCTATTTGTAAATTTGGTCCAACACGTTTGTAAGGCAAAGGTGTACTGGGAACGGAGCGAGATGACGTGTAGTATTTATTCTTCTCCGACTCCAGGCCGGGAATGTCAAATTCTACACTGTTAGTTCTCTTTAGAAATTCATGGACATTTTCACTTGGACCAGAATTATTAGCAAATGTGTCTGGAAATTGGGTTCTATCTAATATATTTCCTGAAGTTGGGATGAACGTGCTCATCTGTTCCTCAGTTAAGATCTGTTGATCTGCTAATGTATCACAACCATTAGTCAAGGATTCACTAGTGTTTAACAAACTGGTTGATGTTGCTGTTGAGAGAACTTCATTGCTGCTATCAATTGCATCATAGATTTTATCTAAAGTTTCCGGATTAAGCCCAGCTTTCGATATATCACAATCAGCAAGAGAACCAAAGTCACAAAACTCGTTAGGCACTGGTGTTGGTGGTACCGATCCTACAGGCGTATTATTGTAACTTAGTAGACCGACATTATTGATCGCTTGTTTTAAGGGAACAGACTGTGATCTAAATGAATTATCATGTCCATGACGATAGTTTACTATTGGTTCTTGAAAAAATCGACTAACTTCACTAGATAAGGGATCCGCTGATAGCGGGTGAGGAGTTTCGCCATTCATATTTTCTCGAAATGAATTCGCAGTGAATAAACATATGTTGTTGACACCGTTTGGAACGACAGACATCTGGGATTGATATTTATAGTGGGACAAAATATTAGGAGACGGCGGCGCCGACATTGGCTGTGAGTATTTTATACTAGCGTTACACGACATGGATGTTTTAGAAATAAACTTTTGGTCAGTTGGTATTGCAAATTGTCTGTTGTTATTTGCGCAAGCTTCTCCTACACCCAAGGTGAGAGGATTGCGCCGTTTCCTATTACCATTGTGTTTTGGAATTGGTCTGGAACACAAACGTGATCTTGGTACGGGTGTGTTCCTAGGACTAACAAATGGACTTGCCGCAGTACTATGCGATACAGGGGATGTTTGTAGTGACCCAGTCATAATTGAAGGTTTATTCGTTTTAGACGGACTGTTCACTCTATGACCAAAACCCAATGGAGATTTCGAATTGAAATTTCCTGGTGAATGACATCCTTCTGAAATGGGAACAAAGTCATATTGCTGAGTTCTTGTCGTAGGGCTTTGCGGCTCATTGATGCAATTTCCATTATACAAGTTAGACCCAACAGAATTTAGCAAAGCATTTTGAGTAATATCGGTATTGTATACAGCTGAAATACCATTTTCATGTGGAGTCGAATTACAGTGTTTTTCGCCATTTACATTATTTTGATTTACTATATTCGATTCGTTGACGTTAATATCTTGATTAGGGACGGGCTTAAAAGCACCTTCGGATGAGTTTAATTGTTTATTCACTTCCTCGGGATTTTGAATTGAGACCTGAGTTTCCTGGTTACTGCTGACGTTTTGTGTGGTAGTACCACACTGGTTTTTTAAATTTTTAGCTAGCAGCTCCCTCAGTTGCGAGATTTTTTCACTTTTCCCCTGACTGTGTTCGTCGTGTGCATCCCGACTCCTTTCTAAAAAATTATCATTTTTATTTGCTGTCGCATTGACATTTGTGGGGGCGCCTCGATCGTCTTTAGGATGGAAGTATTGCAGCAACTCTTCTTCATGCTCCTGGCTATTGTTTTCGTTGAGATAATCATCCAGGTCGTGTTTGTCGATATTACATATACTGATGACTCTCTCTCGATTGAGAATCTCAGAATGTTTCTCCTCGCAAATCATTCCTGTCTTTATGTTAAATCCGTCAATATCACAGCATTGCTCTGGAGTCGCCGTTACTTCAGACCGATCGGCGGTGTCGGTATTCTTCGCTCGACTGCAACCTTTGAATGGTACGCGATCGCACTTAGGCGTCGGAGCCTTCACCGACTGTGTCGGACTCGCCGCCTCCTGTTCTCCCCGGGCCAGCGCCGCGGCGGTGCTTTTGGACCGGCTCGGTAAGTTTTTTGGATCCTCTAAAAAAGCAATCTCGGAACGTGTAGGACAGGATTCAACACCGCCGATACTAGAGGACGGGTCAGGCGCGATGACCGTCTGCCTCGGGGCGGCAGATTTGCCCCCGAGTATTTCGGCGGCGCGCATTTTTTTCGGTAAGTAGGTTTCTGTGTGGGACGAGCGGGGCGACCCGGCTCGCGTTTCGCTTTGGTATGTTTCCAATATTAATTTTTTCCCGGGGAGTGGGAATCGCGGCGTATGAGGGTCGGGGGGCCTCCTTCTTTGCCATTCGGTGCGTTCGGTGGAGAGGTCGAGAGAGGCGCCCGCGTCGCTGCTGAGGTTGATGGGTAGATTGTGCGTGGTGTCCGGAGGGAGAGTGAGGTCTCGGGGAGCGTAGGGTTGCTCGAACGCGTAAGGGTCGGGTCGGTATTCGTGCAAGGGGAGCGCGGGGTGAGGGGCAGGCGGCGGGTACGGGAAGGGCGCCCGCACATCGTACAGCGGCACGTACGGCGGCTGGTAAGAGTAGCCCTCGGTCCCCAACACCTCCTCGTGTTTAACAGACGAGTGCTGACTTACGTACGAGGTGGACGGCGGGGACTCCACCATCATTTGAGCTTTGTTTTTCTTCGGCCTGCCGGGTGTGCCCTGTGTTGAAAAAAGCATATAGTTATTTTGTGTAGGTTTTATAGCTGCAGTTTTTTAGCAGTATTGAGGTGATTACTATTTCATTGTTTGGACTCTAGCTTATTTTGCCTTCTCTATCCAAAACTGAACATGCATTTCTCAAACTCAATGATTAATACCTATTTTAATTTGGTTCATTAATTGGGTTGGTTTTGGTTGGATAATTAAGACCAAACTGGGCTGTATAGAATATGTGCCGAATATAAAATTAATAATTATAATCATACCTGTAGTTTCCGTTTTAATTGTTTCATCAGATGAGCCCCCGGTGTTTCTTCAGTGGGCACTGTCAATATTAAAAGGGTAATTACTATTAATCAACATCTTAGTAAATATTGCATAAAATTACCTACTAATTACCTTGTTAAGTTATAAATTATGCATCCCTAGCTCATGTTTCCGAGTCACTTCGAAAGACCATATGGTTTTACAAATGTTGGGTGACATAAATAGAAAAAGGCATGACTTAACGCCCGGTTGATTCTCGCTTTGAAAAACAAACAAGGCCACTAATCATGGATTTCTGATCTAATTCTGGTTTGGTAACTACTTGGTTTTGAGTCCGTACACACGTGTGTACGCTGTGCTTCCCTGGGGCATAAAAAGAACAGGGAAGTCCCAGGCCCAAAGGTGCCGTAAGAAGCGACTATAGGCCGACCGTTTATCTGAGTCCTCGCCTGCGGGGTACAGGGGCGCGGGGGTATGACGACAAAGGGGACTGAGACAGGTGCGGGCGGCGGGGGCGCTTAGTGAAACGAGCGATTACAAAAATTCGCCCGCCGTATACCCCCGCGCCCCTGTACCGCGCAGGCGAGGACTCAGATAAACGGTCGGCCAATAAGGGCTTTTACGATTGGTAGGCTTCTTTGCACAGGATGCCGGCTTGATTATGGGTACCACAACGGCGCCTTTTTCTGCCGTGAAGCAGTAGTGTATAAGCATTATTGTGTTTCGGTCTGAATTACTGGGAAATTGAGCTCAATGTGACGAGTGCAATGTAGTGCCGATCAGATTTTTTAGGTTTCTCAAGAATCCTGATCGGCACTGCATTGTTATGGCCATGGCGTATCCATTACTATCAGCTGACGGTCTAGCTCGTCTTAAAAAAAACCGCCAATCAAGTGTAGTTGTAAAAGACGTTTGATTTCTGCCACAGATAACCATCTCGCGCTATACGACCAGTTTTGAGTATTTTAATTTAAAACCTTATATGTTAATATCTGAAGGTAAATATCGAATTGGCGTCGCGAGAACTTCGCGTGTAATCGTTAAGTGACACCCACCTAATTATTATTTTTTAATGAAAACAAGGGACGAGACGAGCAGGACGTTCAGCTGATGGTAATTGATACGGCCTGCCCATTACAATATATTATATCTGTGACTATTACAAATATCAAAAACCTTTCATCCGATATCGAAAGTACTGTAGTGCATATAATAATTCTCAGTAATCGTAGAATGTATAGTCAACTCAATGTATGTTACGTGGGAATAATATAACTCCGGCCAGAGTTAGTCGTTTGCCGATCGTCAGATATTTCATTTGAATACCCCAGCCATTGCACACTAAAGTACGTTATCTAATCAGTAAAATCACATCAATATCTTTTGAAAAATCAAACGAGAAGTATGCAAAATTTTTATATTAAACACTCCCATACATTTAGTGTGTGACTAGTAGAAAGTTTTTAGTTTCCATATTTTAAAAGGTATTTTTAGTTTAGTACTTATATTAAATCAAACTTTTAATTAACCAAACAAAGTAATCAAATTATAATAGATTAATTTTTATTTCTTAGTAAGTACAAAATTTTGTTTGAACATACTAACAACGTCTTTGTTGTTGCGTAACCTTTCTACCAATCATACTCGATGTGTTTAATATCAAAATTTTGGATACTTCTCGTTTTAATTTTGAAAAGTTATTCAGGTCATTTTACTGATTAGGTAACGTACTTTCGATATCAGCTTAAAGTTTTTCGATATCTGTAATAGTTAGGGAATAATCGCCTGGTCACACTTAACGTATACACCCTGTATATAGCTGGCGGATTAGTCATACCGTGAACTGGAATAGGCGGCGGAGACGCGCTGGAAGGTCCCGGCGGCGCCCTGTGACACGTGCTCAGTGATGACAGGTGACGCGATAGCTCAAATATACTGTTGAACTGTACACCTGAAACATAATATGATTATATAAAACCCCCGCATCTTGAAATGGGAGTAGCCGCCATCTTAGTGACGTCAGATACAGGCAGTTCGTTGCCTTTGTTCAAAAAAATAAAAAAATTTAATTGAAACCCGGTGAACATTTTAATTTTTATATTTTTGAAATTTTTTTTGACATACACACGTACATGAATAATTATTCAAATGTTGAGAGTTTTCCTAATTGTAAAATCCGCTACGATTTGTCTTTATATTATGTGTAGAGGTAGACACGTATTTCGCCTCTACGCGAGGCATCAGAGTCGTCGCATGAATTGGCGCGCTTTGATTTGTCGGTTGTTGTGACGTATTACCCCCGGAAGAGAATTGATTAAAAAACAAAATTTTTTAACGGAATTTAAACTCATAAAAAATTTCCAACATTTGGATTTTATATTTTTGTTAAGAATACATACCTATATGTATTTGAATACACATACTTTCCAGTTGACGAGATTGAAATTTTACAAATATTTCTTGCCCACGCCGTTGTAGAATAATCACTCAGTCCATACAAACGACTAAATCGGTATCCATTCTAAGTTGAACAAATGCTTATATTTATATTTTGTACGAATGCTATTAACAGTATTTCATTTTTGATCGTATGATGTATGACAAAGTAAATCATTAACATTACCTAATTTAGTTTCTGCCCAGTCGCATATAATTCGCTCCGTTTCACGCGATGTGGAAGAAGGTTCCTGCAAAAAATTAAATCGACATGTATTTATTTTACCTATACCGGGTTATTGACAGGACTTGAAATTAACATTGATATTTCATGGTGCGCCAACGAATAATCCCATTTGGGCTATTCACCCCCTTGTTTTAATGATTGACTCCTTTATTAACAATACAAGTTTTATAATAAAAAAAATAATTTCTCTCCAATTGTATAAAAATAATTAAATGAAATTGAGACGTTATTTATCAAAATTATTCGGTATAATAATATGTATTTTCATTGGGTGTATTTAATACCATAATTATTGCAATATTGTTTATTGTACAAACGTAAAATACCACGAGGCATTAATTTTTTAAAGGATTTTGTTTTGGTCCGCTAAAGAATATAACTTCTTACGTGCGTACATAAGTAACACACACTTTATAAAGAATTTGCTTTGGTCCGCTAAAGAAGTATAACTTCATACATGCGTACATAAAAGTAACACACACTTTTTATGGATTTTGTTTTGGTACGCTAAAGAAGTATAACTTCTTACGTGCGTACATAAGTAACACACACTTTATAAAGAATTTGCTTTGGTCCACTAAAGAAGTATAACTTCATACAGGCGTACATAAAAGTAACACACACTTTTTATGGATTTTGTTTTGGTACGCTAAAGAAGTATAACTTCTTACGTGCGTACATAAGTAACACACACTTTATAAAGAATTTGCTTTGGTCCACTAAAGAAGTATAACTTCATACAGGCGTACATAAAAGTAACACACACTTTTTATGGATTTTGTTTTGGTACGCTAAAGAAGTATAACTTCTTACGTGCGTACATAAGTAACTTACACTTTTTATGGATTTTGTTTTTGTCCGCTAAAGAAGTATAACTTCTTACGTGCGTACATAAGTAACTTACACTTAATAAAGAATTTGCTTTGGTCCACTAAAGAAGTATAACTAGATACTTGCGTACGTAAAGGTAATACACACTTTTTATGGATTTTGTTTTGGCCGCTAAAGAAGTATAACTTCTTACGTGCGTACATAAGTAACACACACTTTATAAAGTTTTTTTTTGTGCCGCTAAAAAGTATAACTGCTAAAGAAGTATAACTGCTTGCACACTCTTTTTTCTTAATCTTTTATATAAATCTATCATCAGAGAGATTCTGAACATAAAACCATTATCTCATGATAAAAACGGAGGATTAATCCTAATTCACGCAATTAAGAGAAATGGCGATTAAAAAATTTCGCTTTTATAAGAAACATATAGTTGTAGTAGTATGAATAGGCCAACGTCCAACAATATTTATTATACATATATTGTTAGATGTTGATCCTGGTTAAGAGATTTAAAAAAACATATTTGATGGTATGTAATACCTTTGATGATTCGCCCAAATCGGGTAACTGGGGTACTTCAAGTTTCACCCTCTTACGTAAGCCGGCGTAGCAGTACCTGTAAATAAATTACCATACAAAAACAAAACCACCATGAAAGCTGTCAAATTTCGTGCCAGCGAGAACACCGTCGTTCCCGTTCTGGAAGAACATTGACCCGCCACTATTGATGTGAAGAGACGTTTATTAGACTAGAAGCTTTTCATGTATGTGAGAGGAGAACTTTGATCTTACGGGTCACCTGTTGTTATCTGCAACACCAGAGGAATGACAGGAGAGTTTCCGGCCTTCCAGAAAGGTTGTAAGCGCTTTTTTGGCATGTACCCGTGTGTGTGAATGTCGTATCGGCCTTTAAACATCGCACAAGGAATAAAAAAGTGTCTGGAAAACCGCGCTGTAGAGCTTCGCCAGATATCCAGTCGGTGGAGATGATGACCTAAATTGTGGCGTGTCATGCGAAGGCCATTTAATTTGAACTAAATACCATTTTTAATGCACATTCTACTAGCCATTAATTAACTCAGCTTATCAAGAGATTTTTAACCGACGAAAAAGCGGAGGAGGTTCTTAATTCGACGCGTAAGTAGGATACTTTTTTAAGTATCATCGCACAAATCTTTTAACAGAGTAGTCTGATTTTGATAATGATTTGATTGAATACCTCGAAATTGTTCCTATATAAATTTGGAAAAAAAATCAAACTCTGAGGGTGAAAAGACAAGGGTTTATGTAAGGTTTATGTAATTAGTAATAACTTATTTGTCTTTAGATCAGATAAAGCAATACCCTCAAAGTCAAGTGTCTACTCTACTCAGTGCCACTAAGGTAGGTACCGATTATAAAATTAATAAAAAATGCACGTTAATTTAGGCCCCGCCACAGATTTTGAGCTATGACCGAAAAAAAAAGCAAAGATAGTCGCAGATGCATGTCTCCCCCCATCTCTCTTCCAAGGTCTCCCTTTCTATTGAGATGCTATTTATCAGCAGTGGGAGGCTTCTTTGCACAGGATGCCGGCTAGATTATAGGTACCACAACGGTGCCTATTTCTTCCGTGAAGCAGTAATGGTTAAGTATTACTGTGTTTCGGTCTGAAGGGCGCCGTAGTTAGTGAAATTACTGGGCAAGACTTTACATCTTATATCTCAAGTTGACGAGTGCAGTTGTAGTGCCGCTCAGAATTTTTCGGGGTTTTTAAGAATCCTGAGCGACACTGCATTGTAATTGGCAGGGCGTATCAATTACCATCAGCTGAACGTCCTGCTCGTCTCGTCCCTTATTTTCATAAAAAAAACACTGAATCCACCATTTCGGATACCAGTGAATATTTACCTTGAGTTTCCCCGTGTTCCCAGGCGTCTTGGTCTCACCGTTGGATACACTTGCTTCATCACCTTGCCGAAGTCTGCAGTTGACAGAGGCTTCATGTTACTACTCATACAGTGAGCGCTGAAAACAAATAATTGCCATCATCAATCATTTAAATATATTTTTCAGCCACTAACAGATCAGTATATCTAAGTCGTAATTTTGCCGCCGAATTTCCACCTTCGCACGACACGCCACAAATTAGGATATCATCCCCACCATCTGGATGTGTGGCGGTCCTCCACTGTGCGATTTTCAAGGACCTTTCTTCCACGTACTACAAAGCTGTGGAATGAGCTTCCTTGTGCGATGTTTCCGGGACGATACGACATGGACATCGACCTTCAAAAAAAGCGCGTACACCTTCCTTAAAGGCCGGCAATGCTCCTGTGATTTCTCTGGTGTCGAAAGAGAATGTAGGCGACGGTGATTACTTAACACCAGGTGACCCGTAAGCTCGTTTGTCTTTAATTTTTCCATAAAAAAAAGTCACAGATACCGGGTATTTATATCCACTCCACGTTGTACGCTCAAAGAAGTATAAACAACGGCGCAGGAAACCTCGTTATCATTTGGGGGCACGGCAGTGACAGTCAATGACATGATTAAGCAAGTTAATCTATTTATTTGAAACATTAAAGATTTTTAATATTATTTGGTCACTGTTAGATGATTTCAGGAAGTTAAGAAGAAATTAGAGACTTATTTAGTTCCTAGTTCTAATTGACCGACTTGGTATTAACATAATTTTTTACGGTAGAAGAACTGAGATGCGAGACTTGCTTATTTTTTCACTGACTTCGAAAAGGAGGAGGTGGAGTCGGTGCCAAGCCAAATGTAATAAATAGCAGGTACTTACTCTTGCCACGCGTCACTTTGAGCGGGATAGCTTCGTCTAGAACCCAAGTGACAGGCGCCGACTTAAACCGATTTACCGACCGAGGGTTTATAAATAATAGGTAGGACATACAAATAATAGTATTTTAATGATATTACAGGTTAAAGATTCACATAAGAGATATATTAAATTAAATCTCAAGTAAGTTATTTTATACTTTTTAGTTTTTAAAGTCGGTTTTTTTAAACGCAGTCTTTTTTATGCAAGTTATGTTTTTGGTGGCATCACGTGTTTATGTTAGTCATGAAGAACAGGCACGGGGCTTACAAAATGAATGTCGATTACATAGTAATAATAATTACCACGGCCATTACTAAAGCGACATAAACGGCTTACCATGCTGACGTGGAATCTATAATTAGGTATGGTATCTTAATATAGGGTAATTCGAAAATCATAACTACGGTATATGTGTGAACTAATTGTTTGAGAGCTGTAGGAGTAAATTTTTATTTTTTTATTTTTAGTGAATTTGAATACTAACTAACAATTTGTCTAAATATGTGTAGGTATACTAAATTTTTCAATGCAGCAATGAACGTAAGCGCTTTGCAATTTGATTACAGACAGAAATTCTGCCACAGATCGCACCGTTACTGTAAGTCGTTAAGGAGTCCCTCCCATTGGTCATCATATTCGACTACAACAATTACTTGACCATAACTATGTTATGGTAGATGAATTAAATATCCGGATAGCATAAAAAAAGATTCGCCGCAAAGGCCGCGTATCGTTAATATGCTCCTTAGAATTGAAGAGTTCCGTTATTTTGTCATGGATTCCGGATTTCTTTGAAGTATATCCTTTCCAATAAAAAAAGAATCATCGAAAATCGGTTTGCGCGATATTGAGTTTTTCGTAAATTTATCATCCACTTCCATAAAACACCTTCACAACCATAAAAGTCTAAAAATTGCTATACGTATGTATACGTATGTATAGCAATTTTTAGACTTTTATGGTTGTTTTTTATTTTTTTTAGACTTAAAGAATTATCAAAATCGGTTCACCCAGTCGAAAGTTTTGAGGTAAGAAATATAAAAAAACAATACGGACGAATTGAGAACCTCCTCCTTTTTTGAAGTCGGTTATAAATATAACTTATTAACGATTGTTGAACTGTATATATATGTGTGTTGTGTGTTTGATCGGGATCGCGTATACTGTCAGCCGCATTTTTTGACGCAGCATTCAAATGAGTGTATTAAAGTTTTCTAGTTCATTAGAAAAACTTTTGTTGGAGTAGTGCCAAATTAAAAATATTTTAATTAATATTTTAGGCACTCGAGTGGTTTTGACTGATCACGTGATCAAAGTACTGCGAGTACCTTACCTCGAAAACGCCAGTGCTCACAGTGGAATATGGCGATTTATGACGTCATATATTTCCCTAGGGTACTGCGGCAGTATACTGGCAGTCCATAATGGAACGAATTTTTCTAGTGATAGCACTGTGCAGTGCTCGCAATGCATTTTAGAACATACCCTCAATGAACGATCATATAAAAATGACAGATTCCAAATTCAAACAAACGAAATATTTTGTTTATTTTTGATTGTAAACTACTTTTACTACAAAAATAACATAACCTCAAAAAGTTTTTGCTTACAATCTTCGGTGATTCAACATAATATGATAAGATAGTACCGATAATACTACTACTATATATCAACCTTATGATATATCAGCAATTTTAACACAAGGAACGGATAATTAATTAGCGGTATAATGATTCATGACTTTCAATTTAAAATATCACAGATTAAGTAAATAATATTCTTAGGCGGACCGACCTTATTCTTGCCATTTTTTCAGTTAAGTGGCCATTTTCTAAGTTTCCGATCTAACAGTAGTAGCGCCATGTTCCGTCATAATGGACACAACTAAATTGGCACGGAGAAATAACATTATCCCACTTAAACGGACGTAAAGAGTAATGACGCGAATTTCATTGAGTCTGTTCGGCTATCCGGAGGACTGAAGGACAAAAATGACAGTACGGAATAAAAATAGTATTTTTTTTTATGGAATAGGAGGATAAACGAGCGTACGGGTCACCTGTTGTTAAGTGATCACCGCCGCCCACAATCTCTTGCAACACCAGAGGAATCACGGGAGCGTTGCAGGCCTTTAAGAAAGGTGTACGAGCTTTTTTTGAAGGTACAAGCTCATTCCACAGCTTTGTAGTACGTGGAAGAAAGCTCCTTGAAAACCGCACTGTGGAGGACCGCCACACATCCAGATGGTGAGGATGATATCCTAACTTGTGGCGTGTCGTGCGAAGGTGGAATTCGGCGGCAGGAATCAGGTTAAACAGCTCTTCGGAACACTCCCCGTGATAAATGCGGTAGAAGACACACAATGAAGCGACGTCTCTACGCAACGCCAAGTGATCCAGCCGTTCACAGAGCACTGAGTCCCCGACAATTCGAGCTGCTCTGCGTTGCACGCGGTCAAATGGATCGAGCTGATACTGGGGTGCGCCAGACCAGAGATGACAGCAATACCCCATGTGTGGCCGGACCTGCGCTTTGTAGAGCGCTAGTATGTGGCTACTACTCTAGGACGATAGCAGACTAAACAGTCTTGGAGAATCCGTCTGGAAGAACATTTGATCATGAATAAATGATTCATGACTTTTGTCCAGAATTTAATTGAAATTTTAGTCTCGCTTGAGTCTGAATAAATTTTAAGGACATTTCAATTGATAAAGAGATTTTCTTAATAGTTCAAAGCTCGTTTTAACCGACTTCAAAGAGGGAGGGTTCTCAATTATTTAGATTTAGTCTGTACAAATAAAACGCTTCGTTTAGAGAGTATAGGGGTAGACTACATAGAGTCACTTAGTAGTCACGCATTTATAACGTGTACATTAAATATACCAAAAAATAAAACACAACCTAAACATATTGTATGCAGACCTATTAAAGACATTGATTCAATTAATTTCATTTATTCGCTGAACAATATTATCTGGAAAAAATTATTATTATTAACTAATGTAAATGAAATTGTATCTTTGCTGACATATTATATTATAAATTTGTTCGATTTTTACGCGCCAAAAAAAAATATACATATTAAAGAAGCCCAATATCCATGGATTACTTATAACATTAAATTAATAATGAAACGTCGTGATGATGCACAAAAATTAGCAAAACAAACAAAACTTGAGTCACATATACAATTCTATAAGGAATTAAAACGGTATGTTCCTCAGGCTTTGCATAGGGAAAAGCAAGTGTATTTCAATACGTACATTAACTCTAATATTAATAATCCTCAAAAAATGTGGAAACACATAAAACATAATATTCGCATAAAATCAAAAGAACACAACCCATTACCGCCCCACTTAAATGATCCAAATAAAATTAATTCTCACTTTTTGAATATCCCTGGAACTAATCTAGTAACATTATCAACCCTTACGTATTTTGAGTTTCACCGTTTCGGTAACTCTACTTTTGACTTTATGACTGTTGACGAAAATTCTACTCTTATGGCTATAAAAGAGCTCAAGTCGAACGCTATTGGTATTGATGAAATTTCCCTAGACATGCTGCTCCTCACGCTATCACAGACTTTAACCATACTAACACACATTATTAACACTTCTTTCAAAACTAATACTTTTCCCGACCTTTGGCGACATGCCTTGATTCGTCCTCTGCCAAAAAATGACCTACCACGCAATTTTTCCGACCTAAGACCAATTAGTATACTTCCCTGTCCTTCAAAAATTATAGAAAAAATTGTGCATAAGCAATTGATGAGTTACTTAGAAGCTCAAAATATACTACCGGATCACCAATCCGGTTTCAGAAAACAGCGAAGCACAACTACGGCCCTCATTGACGTAGTAGATAATATTTTGGCAGCGCAAGAGGAGAAAAAAGTAACAATTTTAATACTTCTTGATTTTTCACGTGCTTTTGAAACTTTAAATATAAATCTCCTACTTTCCAAGCTAGCGTACTATGGTTTTAGTGAAAATAGTATTAAGTGGTTTGAAAGCTATCTCACTAATAGAACACAGACGGTCTCAGTGATAGATGAGCAGGGTAACACAAAATTTTCAGAACGTGACACTATAACGAGGGGAGTTCCTCAGGGCTCTATTTTAGGGCCTCTTATTTTTATTATATATATTGCAGACATAATTAAAAAAATTAAACACTGCAATTATCAAATCTACGCTGATGATATACAGCTATATTTTTCTTTTTCGCCACACGAAGCCCAACAGGCAATAGATATTATAAATGCTGATCTTCATGAAATATTCATGTGGTCTGAAAAAAACTCACTGATTTTAAACCCGAATAAAACAAAATTTATGATCTTCGGCAATTGTAACGGCTTAGAGTTAATTAATGAATTCAATGTAAGACTACTCATTAATGATAAGGATATCGAACGCGTACAAGAAGTTCGCAATCTTGGGTTGATAATGGATGAATCTTTAAGATTTGAGAAGCATATAAATAAAGTCATTTCCAACAGTTTTTATAGATTAAAAGTTTTGTACCAAATTAGACCATTTATAACCACAGAATTGCGCATACGTCTTTGTGAGGCTCTTGTTCTATCCAAGTTTAACTATACCGATACAGTGTATGGTCCGAGGCTGCTTGGCAGAACAAGAAAGTCAATACAAAGAGTACAAAATGCATGTGCTCGTTTTTGCTGGGACATACCGGCCCGACAACACATTTCTCCATACCTCAAAGAAGCAAATATTTTAAATATGGATGCTCGTAGACGACTTCATTTAGCCACGCTTCTTTTTGGTATTATTAAGACAAAAACGCCAAAATATTTATATAGTAAATTGGAATGGCTAGGTCAGCGCAGCCAGTTAAATTTTGAAACAAGGTTCGCATTCAATGTCCTGTCAGTCCCACTCCATCATTCCGCCTCTTTTAGAGGAAGTTTTAGGTACAGTGCCACCAAGTGCTGGAATGATATACCACCACCGTTTCGCAATCTGAAGACTGTTGGAACTTTCCAGAAAAAAGTTAAAAATCTCATCCTTACGTCTATTTAAATTATTAAGTATCTGCTTACAAATTATGTGCATAAGTCCTACATTATAAGATTTATCTTATTAATAATACATAATGGGATCGAAGTTTTAGTTTGTTTCTGCAAATATTTCTAAAATTGCTGTTATTTTAATATTTATGTATGTATGTATATTTATGTAATATTCTGAACAAGTAGAAGCTAATTTCAAATTATCATCTTTAAAAATAATATGATGGAACCTTTAATAAAACTAAATTTATTTTTTAACATTAATAGTTACTCAATGGGTCACCTGGGGGCTGCTGAAAATCAGCGCTGTGTTGGTATTATTCCAATGCAGCATGACGCTGAGTCAGTTCCTTTTGATAACAATGACTGCTACACAGTACTTTTAAATTAAGATAATCACTATAATATTATGCATACATTTGTTTCATTTTTTTTATCATTTGTATATTTTTATGCTAAGTATAAGTTTTTAATTATTATTTTTTTACCTCTAAGTCTTTTTTAGTTGTATTATTCTGTGTGGTTTGTGTTTGTTATTAATAAAGTTTTCATTCATTCATTCATTCATTCATTCAATTCGATTGGTATATTTTTTTATGTTTGCACACCGATTACGCTGAGATTTATGATCCGATGACGACTTTAGTTTGATGCGGAATATTTACCATTTGGTACCATACAAATTAAACATAGTTTGGCCCAGTAGATTTCAATATATGAACATTTTTGTTGAACATTTATGTGAATTATGTTATTTTAGTTTGTGTACGGCTTTTTTAGGAGTTTTCATTTATAAATAAAACATTTTTAAAGGATTAAAACGCGTGTTATTGTAATTGTGTTTTTACATTAGATTTTTGCATAAAAGTAACATTTTTATAATTATTTTAGTTAAACCGACGTTTCAACTATCTCAGTCCCCCTGAAAACGAGATCTGGACCTTTAAGTGTTTTATCTAAATGTGTAACACTCGCGTTAATCAAAGAAAATACAAGAACAGTTTTCATTAAGATTGATAATTATTATTGGTACTAACCCGTGTCCCGATAAGTGAGGGTTGAGACATAAGATGTTAAGTCTCATTTGCCCAGTTTTTTTTTAATTTTTTTGCCCCTCAGACCGAAACACAATTATGCTTACATATTACTGTTTCACGACAGAAAAAGCCATCTAGCCTCCTACTGAAACTACTTTTGCCCTGTGCTTCCCGGGGCGCAAAATGAATAGGGAAATCCCAGGCCCAATGTGACTTTGGGCATTTACCATTGGAAGGCTCCTTTGCACAGGATGCCGGCTAGAATGTGGGTACCACAACGTCCCCTTTTTTGCCTTGAAGCAGTACTGTCTGATGTCTGAAGGGCGCTGTAGCTAGTGAAATTTCAAATGAGATTTAACATCTTATGTCTCAAGGTGACGAGCGCAATTGTAGTGGCACTCAGAATTTTTGGGTTTTTTAAGAATCCTGAGCGGCACTGTATTGTAATGAGCAGATCATATCAATTACCATCAGCTGAACTGCTCTGCATTTGGTGATGAAGCCCCATCCAAAATCACAATTTATCGATGGTTTGCTGAATTTCAACGTGGACGTGTCAAGCTCAGTGATGATCCCCGTCAAGGTCGTCCAAAAACTGCAGTCACCAAAGAAAACGTTGATGCTGTGCGTAAGCTGATTGAGGAAGATCGACAATTGACATACCGCGAAATTCAGGCAACTTTAGAAATTAGCATGAGTCAAATACAAGTAACACATAAATGCATGAACAATTATGTGTAAAAAAGTTATTTTCCCGATGGATACCGCATTTGCTCTGTGAAGAGCAAAAAGCGGCTCGCGTTACTTGGTTCGTCAGAACTCTCGAAAGATTCCACGCTGGATCCTCAAATGCTGTATACAACATCGTATCAGGTGGTCAATCCTGGATATACGCGTACGAACCCGAAACAAAAAACCAGTCACGAGTTTGGGTGTTCGAAAATGAGTTAAAGCCAACAAAAATTGTTCGTTCACGGAGTGTTGCAAAAAAATGGTGGCCACGTTTGTCTCCAAAACCGGCCATGTTGCGACTATTCCTCTTGTGGGACAAAGAACGGTTAATGCAGAATGGTATGCTAGCATTTGTTTGCCACAGGTCGTTTCTGAACTCCGTAAAGAGAACTGCAACCGCCGCATCGTCCTCCATCACGACAATGCGAGTTCTCACACCGCGCACAGAACAAAAGAGTTTTTAGAGCAAGAAAACATAGAATTATTAGACCATCCGCCGTACAGCCCGGACCTAAGCCCTAATGATTTCTATACTTTCCCTAAAATAAAGAATAAATTAAGTGGTCAGAGATTTTCATAACCTCAAGAAGCTGTGGACGCCTACAAAACGGCCATTTTAGAGACCCCATCGTATGGAAAAATGTGTCAAATTTCGCGGAGAATACTTCGAAAAGCAATAAATAAATTTTTAAATAGTAACGTTGCGTCACTTCCTTGATTCCCGAAATTTTCAGTGCCGCCCTCGTATTGTCACAAAAAATACTATCAAATAAGTCCCATGTCCCATAACTAATCGTCCTCAAACCGGTTCAGTTAAAAAAAATTAGTTGCAGGTGTAACATATTCAACCATCCAGTTGTACGTCCAATCATTATATAATAGCACAACTCAATACAAAAATATCAAGTGTACGTTCCATGTGCGACTGCCTTATCACCACTATTACGTAAACCATTGATAATACCCACGTGTTGTTGCCCCTTAATGTTATGTTTTGATAATAATGTACATGCATCTTTGATTTAGTCACAAGCCTAGTATAAACAATTAATGACTTACGAAAAAAATATTAAACACAATTATATTATGCTTTTTTTTAGGTAAGTACAAATTTTTTTTTTCTCGAGTATGTTAAAAAATACTCTAAATTATTTAAAAGTGTTTGTTCTATTGCAAAGTCTATGCATATCAGACAAATAATTAAAAATGCACCAAATAAAATAAAGATGACTTGGAATGTTATTAACTGGGAATCTGGAAGATTGAAAGACCGCAACATTGAATATAATCTATCAATAAACAATACAATAATTCAATCTCAGCAGGAAGTTGCTACTGCTTTTGAGAATGTTTTTCTGAGATTCCAGTTTCTATCACAAACACTCGTGTCTCCTCCACCAGTGTTGCTGAGTCACTTCTTCTGGAAAATGTTATAGGATGTCAACAAAGTTTCAATTTTAGTTTTGTTAGCCCTGGAGAAATAATTAAAACTTTTAAATCTCTAGACATGAAGAAAACTGCTGATATATGGGGCATTTCTGTTGAAATAATAAGTTCAATAATTGATGTCATAGCACCATATCTTGCAATAGTATTTAATAATTGTATTAATCGTGGCGTGTTTCCTGACCTTCTGAAACATAGTAAAATTACACCAATATTTAAGTCGGGATGCTCTTCTGACCCGAACAACTATCGTCCTGTGTCGGTTTTGCCGACCCTTAGTAAAATTTTTGAAAAAATAATTTTAAGCCAAATGCTTACTTACTTTAACTCTCATAAGTTACATCATTTGAAACAATTTGCTTTACTAGGGGAAGTTCAACAACGGATGCAGGTGTTGAGCTGATCAAGAATATTTTTGATGCCTGGGAGGAATAGCAGAATGCACTTGGCATCTTCTGTTATTTATCTAAGGCTTTTGATTGTGTTCAACATTCAACGCTGGTCAGGAAGCTATACCACTATGGCATAAAAGGAACTTCGCTCGATCTTCTGACTTCATATCTAAACAATAGAATTCAGAGGGTCGACGTGAATGGCAGGAGATCTCCTGGGACTCCTCTCAGTATGGGGGTACCACAAGGGTCTATTCTTGGACCGTTCCTCTTCTTTATCTATATAAATGATCTTCCTAATCTTACAGAGAAAAAACATAAGGTAGTATTGTTTGCGGACGACACTTCACTGATTTTCAAAGTGAAAAGAAACCAAGCTATGTATGACGAAGTGAACGATATTTTATCTGACATCGTGTACTGGTTTAGCGCTAATAACCTATTGTTAAATAGCAAGAAAACTAAATTCGTTAAATTTACCGTACCAAATGTCAAAAATGTAAATGCAAATGTTTTGTTAAACGGAGAGGTGATAGAACCGGTGGAATCTGCTATATTTCTTCGCATAACTCTAGATTCCAAATTACAATGGGGCCCCCATATTGAAGGATTGGCGAACAGACTTAGTTCTGCAGCATACGCGGTTAAAAAAATTAGACAATTAACTGACATAGATAAGGCGCGACTAGTATACTTTAGTTATTTCCATAGTATTATGTCCTATGGTATATTGCTATGGGGCAACGCTGCCGATATTAATACAATATTTGTGCTGCAGAAGAGGGCTATTCGCGCTATTTATAACCTATGTCCTAGAGAATCATTGAGAGCAAAATTCAAAGAAATTAACATCTTGACTGTTGCTTCTCAATATATTCTTGATAATGTAATGTATGTTCATAGGCACATAAGTGAATTTGCCAGAAACTGTCATTACCATAATGTTAACACCAGGAACAAACATAAACTGATGATGCCTACTACTCGGCTTAGTCGAGTTAGTAAGTCTTTTGTGGGGCGATGTATATGCTTTTACAACAAGATCCCAGAAAATGTTCAAAACAAAGGTGTTACGTTATTCAAAAGAATTGTTAAAAAACGTTTGTGTGGTAAAGGTTACTATAACATAAATGACTTTCTTAGTGATACCACAGATTGGGAATGGAGCGACCGCCCTCAGGCTATGAAATAATAAGTTTAATTGTACAATGTTACTTTGTAAATGTTACTTTAATTGTAAAGCATATTTTTGATGAAAAAAAAAGCCCGCTGAGTTTGTTGCGCCCATTCCTCTCAGGCCTGAGGCATTCACTTTGGAATGGGTGGTAGTTTTCTTTGACTTTCAATAAGTGATTTGACATCCTATTTTGAATAAAAATATTTGAATTTGAATAAACGCGCAGGTCCGGCCACACATGGAGTATTGCTGTCATCTCTGGTCTGGCGCACCCCAGTATCAGCTCGACCCATTTGACTGCGTGCAACGTAGAGCGGCTCGAATTGTCGCGGACCCAGTGCTCTGTGAACGGCTGGATCACTTGGCGTTGCGTAGAGATGTCGCTTCATTGTGTGTCTTCTTCCGCATTTATCACGGGGAGTGTTCCGAAGAGCTATTTAACCTGATTCCTGCCGCCGAATTCCACCTTCGCACGACACGCCACAAGTTAGGATATCATCCCCACCATCTGGATGTGTGGCGGTCCTCCACAGTGCGGTTTTCAAGGAGCTTTCTTCCACGTACTACAAAGTTGTGGAATGAGCTTCCTTATGCGGTGTGTCCGCGACGATACGACATGGGTACCTTCAAAAAAAGCGCATACTCCTTCCTTAAGGCCGGCAACGCCCTTGTGATTCCTCTGGTGTTGCAAGACATTGTGGGCGGCGGTGATCACTTAACAAATAGGTGACCCGTACGCTCGTTTGTCCTCCTATTCCATAAAAAAAACGTTAGAGAAGATAGAAATCCCCACTTATAATATTATAAATGTGAATGTAAGTTTGTTCTTTACACTTTCACGCCTAACCACCACCGAACGTGTTGGTTAACACCACCCAACCGATTTTTTTTTATGGCAAAGGAGGACAAACGAGCGTACGGGTCACCTAGTATTAAGTGATCACCGCCGCCCACATTCTCTTGCAACACCAGAGTTCACTTCAATCACTGGAACGTTGCCGGCCTTTATTAAATTTGACCGAAAATTACGCGAATTTTGGGAGCGGTTTCAGCGTAGCTTTGCCCATTTTTGTAATGGGTTTTCACAATGATAACGCGTTGTTGCTTTGTGTAACGCTCATATATGATCATAGATGACAGCTGTCAAGATTCACAACTGCCACTTGCACGAAAAAAAAGATGGCGCCAAATTTAAATCGGGCACTCTTATTGGGACACCCTATACTTTAACTTCATACTAGAGCGCCCGAATTGACGCACCCACACATAAACTCGATTTACACGATCGCTAAGCAATCTTGGGAACACAAAACTATTGAGTGCCACGCCGAACGCCGCCGTGACTAGTCGCTGTCCGAGTTAAACTAAATGCGTCGCGCTATCGACGTCGTCTATCTTTTTGTATGTACAACACTAGCGCTCGGCCCAGACGTAGGTAGAATTATCAAGGAGACTGCTGAGTTATGCTTCTGTTCTATCACTTTATATCGTGTCAATAGTCACACATTACTCCCGCCTTCTATACCTACTTCGAATAAGCAAGATTTTATTGATGCTGCAATGATTAAACCCTGCCAGTCGGTTTTTTATGATAATACGGCACGAGCAGGACGTTCTGCTGATGGTAATTGATACGCCCTTCCCATTACAATGCAGTGCCGCTGAGGATCATTGAATAACCCAAAAATTCTACCCTACAATTGCGCTCATCACCTTCAGACATAAGATGTTAAGTCTCATTTGCCCAGTAATTTCACTAGCTACGGCGACCTTCAGACCGCAAAAACAATGCTTACAATTTACTGCTTCACGGCAGAAATAGGCGCCGTTTTGTACCCATAATATAGCCGGCATCCTGTGCATAGGAGCATTGAAATGCAGCGTCTTCATCGCGTCAAAACAGCATCGATATGAAATAGCAATCTATTATCAACACATAATACGCCTCATTTACGCAAAACTACACGAGCATATCTAATTTAAATAAAGTTATAGACACATTAACTATGCAAGTTAATCAAACAGTATAGCTTGCGTTCCTATTAATATCATTATTCATAAGTCACTGCGACAAGTTTAGAATATTAAACAAGGTTTCTTAAAAATGAAATTGTTGTTGAAACTTAGGTTCTGGACATTCTGTCCATGGTGGGCGGGATGTTCGATCTCGAGTTTCCCCATAGACGCGCGATAGATGGCGTTGTACTTTTTAGGTAGGTTATTGAAACGCGATATTAAAACTTTACGCGAATATCGTGTATCATTTGGAACAAAACAATTTTGATATTTCAAATAAATTCCTTGGGCAGTTGTTGAGTGCCGTACAATGATTTTCATTTTTTTACGTAAAGTTTTTTTTTATGGAATAGGAGGACAAACGAGCGTACGGGTCACCTGTTGTTAAGTGATCACCGCCGCGCTTTTTTTGAAGGTACCCATGTCGTATCGTCCCGGAAACACCGCACAAGGAAGTTCATTCCACAGCTTTGTAGTACGTGGAAGAAAGCTCCTTGTAAACCGCACTGTGGAGGACCGCCACACATCCAGATGGTGAGGATGATATCCTAACTTGTGGCGTGTCGTGCGAAGGTGGAATTCGGCGGCAGGAATTAGGTAAAACAGCTCTTCGGAACACTCCCCGTGATAAATGCGGTAGAAGACACACAATGAAGCGACGTCTCTACGCAACGCCAAGTGATCCAGCCATTCACAGAGTACTGGGTCCCCGACAATTCGCGCTGCTCTGCGTTGCACGCGGTCAAATGGATCGAGCTGATACTGGGGTGCGCCAGACCAGAGATGACAGCAATACTCCATGTGTGGCCGGACCTGCGCTTTGTACAGCGCTAGAATGTGGGCCGGCTTGAAGTATTGCCGTGCTCTATTAATGACGCCCAGTTTCTTTAAAGCCAATTTGGCTTTGCCCTCCAGATGGCCACGGAATTGGCAATCGCTCGAGATTTCGAGATCCAGTATTCCGATACTAGGCGAGGCTTTTAGGGAAGTGTTGTCGAATAGCGGTGATGCGACAAATGGGGTTTTTTTAGTGGTAAACGCGCAAACTTGAGTCTTCTGGGGGTTAAATTGGACAAGGTTCAATTTACCCCATTCCGCGACCTTCTCAAGAGAGGACTCGATAGAAGACACAAGTTTCTCCCGGCACTGGTCGACGATTTCCCGAGGGAGACGTGCATGGCCCGTGTATACGGCATCACCAGTGCTGTCATCTGCATAGCAATGAATGTTGGAGGTGTCCAACATATCATTGATATGCAGAAGAAACAGCGTAGGAGATAGCACACAGCCTTGGGGCACTCCAGCATTCACGGGCTTCGGGTTCGAGCAATGTCCGTCGACAACGACCTGTATGCTGCGCCCAGTGAGGAAGCTGGAGGTCCACTTGCACAAGCTCTCGGGAAGCCCAAATGATGGAAGTTTAGAGAGGAGCGCCTTATGCCATACACGATCAAAGGCCTTCGCTATATCCAGGCTAACTGCCAGGCCTTCCCCTTTGCTTTCAATAGCCGCAGCCCATCTATGTGTTAGGTATACCAGAAGATCACCTGCCGACCGACCATGGCGAAACCCGTATTGTCGGTCGTTGATCAACTGGTGACCCTCTAGGTATACCAAGAGCTGACGGCTAATTATGCTCTCCATGATTTTGGAGAGCAGGGAGGTCATAGCAATAGGCCTGTAGTTTGCCGGATCCGAACTATCTCCTTTTTTTTGGATCGGATGGACAAGGGCTGACTTCCATGAGTCAGGGACTGTGCCTTTGGAATAAGAGTGCCGGAATAAACGCGTTAGCATCGGCGTCAAATCAGGGGCACACGTTCTAAGCACGATTGGAGAAATGCCATCCGGCCCGCTCGACTTCCTGACGTCCAACGAAAACAGAGCTCGCCTAACAGTTTTCTGTCTGAACTGTACTTCAGGCATAGAGCTCTGACACCGCGGGATGGTCGGCGGTGTTTTTCCGTTGTCGTCAAGAGTCGAGTTGGAGGCGAAAAGAGCGCACAGGAGATCGGCTTTTGCCGTATGGGCCAGGGTGTAATTCCTCATGTGCAACGGCGGCATGGACGGCTGGCTGAAGTTACCAAGAGCAGCTTTCGACAACGACCAGAACTTGCGTGTTCCGGTCGGGTAACTGGAAAGCTGCTCGCCGATTTTGACGACGTGTTTTGACTTTGCACGGGCGATTTGCCGCTTAAAAAATCTGGAAGCACGGTTGTATTTCCTCTTTAGAACTATGCAGTTCGGATCCTTTGTGCCCAGCGCCGCAACCCAAGTTCGATACGCCTGTTTTTTGCAGTCAGATGCTGCTTTAACTGACGCATCGAACCAGGGCTGTGATCTGCCACCGATCGGTACTACAGAGCTTGGTATAAAAATATCCATGCCCTGTAGTATCACATCGGCTACTGCAACGGCGCAGGCACTAGGATCATCCGAAGGGAAACAAACCCTGCTCCAAGGGTAGGATGCAAAAAAGGAACGCATCCTATCCCAATCTGCTGACTTGTAGTGCCAAACGCGGCGGGTCGCTGGTGGTCTGCGACGTGGGCGTCGTATAGGCACTACACTCCAGACCAGGCAATGGTCGGACGTTCCGAGAGGGGCGTCGACAATGACCTGGTAACCATCGGGATGTGTAGTCAGCAGAAGATCTAATAAGGACGGCATGTGGCTATCCACATCCGGGAGCCGCGTTGGCGACTCAACCAATTGGGACAGATCGTACGCCAATGCAAAATTATGCACAGATCGCCCTGCGTAGTCTGTGGTACGTGATCCAAGCCATTCGGCATTGTGTCCGTTGAAATCACCCAAGACTACGATTTCAGCGGAGGGGATCTGTGCAAGCACGTCGTCAATTGCCGCTTGAACGCAGCCCATGAGATGATCGGTTTCTGCGTTACCACTATGGGACCTGTAGACACACGCATAGATGCGGACGCGGTCCTCTAAATCTACGCGGAGCCAGAGAGTGGACAGGTCCCTACCCTCAAAATTGCCGAGACGGCGACAGCAGATATCCTCCCTAACGTACACACATACCCCGGCATGAGGCAAAAAATTGTGCTCAATTTTGTACCCGGGGTACGTTAAATATGACGTATCGCTAGGTCGAGATATCTGCGCCTCCGTAAGGAAACACAAGGCCGGCTTCGCCGTCTCAAGGTGGTGGTGGACGGCGTTTAAGTTGGAGTGAATTCCCCTGATATTGCAAAAGTCCACGTTGAGTGTGGAGCGGGTTGCCGTGGTGTTACTGCCTCGTTTGTCCTTGGTCATGCGCGGTACTGTGCCCTCCCCAGAATACGAAGGGCAGCCCGAGCTAGAATGCTCGGGGAGGGATTCTCCGACTCTGGTAGAGCCAGTACCCGCCTGGGGTACTATCTCTTTAGGGACCGCTTTCATAATCTTTGTTGGGGATGGGGGGGGGAGGGGAATGGCCTCCGGTCCTCGACACTAACCTATGCGAAACATAGCGGCACTAGGCCGCTACTTCACGCCGGTGTTTTGTGCGAGTGTGGTAATTAACCCGGACGAGTCTGGCCCGATTGTGCTGACGTCAAAAGACGGCTGCGTGACTCTCCCACTTCTACATTTTTTTACATTTCAGTCGGTTCGATTCCCAGACGAGGCAAGTAATTTTTAGAAAATCTTTGAATGCAGAAGTACTAACTTTTAAAAATAACATAAAGTCTTCTTTCAGTAAAATAGCCTATCATCGATATTTAAGGTACTTTCCCTTCATGTCCCATAACTTTGGGATACCCTGTATACAACATCCATGCGTAGGTAGGATTTTTTTTAATACAAAATAAGGGACGAGACGATCCGCCCTGCCCATTACAATGCAGTGCCGCTCAGGATTATTAAAAATCTCAAAAATTCTTAGCGGCTATACAACTGCGCTCGTCACCTTGAGACATAAGATGTCAAGTCTCATTTGCCCAGTAAGTTCACTAGCTACGGCGACCTTTAGACCGAAACACAATAATGCTTACAAATTACTGCTTTACGGCAGAAATAGGCGCCGTTGGAGCAATTAGGTATAGGTACACTTCGTAATTGATAATTAAGTTTAAAAAGCACAGAGTGTTGTCGTATAAATTATATCGCTTAAATGCATTTAAGTCCAAACACAACATAAATACACATGCGGACAAATAGTAATCCGTTTAGTGCCACTCGTCATCGCCAGCAGACAAGAAGATTGAGGGCTTTATAAATCGATTGAAACCATTTTCATGTTGCGGTTAAAATGGCCGACGTGGTAAAGTGGTCCGAATTACCGACAACTGCGTGCGCGACCTTCCTACGGAGTAACAGACGCAGGCAGCGAAGGGGGTTGGGGAAGGAAGAATACGTGAGACTATTGTCGGACTAAACATCTAAGTGATCGGACAGCCTGGGACTAGATTATGATTATTTTATATCAATAGCAATGACAGTACAATATTGTATATTCTATTTAAAAAAATATGGGAGAGTTTATTGCGCCGCTTGTTCTCTCTCAACGCGAAATTTGTTTCCGAAGCGGTAGTAGTATTTAGTATATTAATATGACATCAAAACGAACTCTTCAGGAATAAATTTTGAGAAAATACACAAATTTTTACAGAGGTTGTACCCAAAATAATTTTAATTTGTCATACCCACTTGGCCGCGATAAGCCGTCTTGACTTTGGGAATCAAGTCATCATATCATTAAAAAAAATTATATGTGTGTCATATCATTTTTTATGAAGTATATAACTTCTTTCTGTGAGAACTTTTAGATCATCGGAGTGCATCGTACTTTGTACGTTGCTTACTTCGTCGCGTTTACTTTGTACAAAGTACATTGGAGCGAGCGGCCACGAGTAAGTAGAACATCATCCCTACTGCGTTGATTTACGCATCTTTTGTTCATAGCTTCGATGACATTAAATCTGCAAGACTTCTGTGACTTTTAAATGCGTTTTCACTAAAGAGTTACTAACCTATTAAATTTTAACATAAACACCTACAGTTATAACATACCTACAGTCATGAACTAAACATATTTAGATTATTTAAAAAAAAAACCTAAGCTCCGAGGCTTGCGAAAGGCTTTTTGACATTTAATATTGGTAAAATAAAAATTGAATAAAAAATATTTCAATTCGAATCAAAATAAAATTTTGGTAATTCTTTCACAAGCTTTTTAATTTGTTCTCTATTTGATGTTACTGTATATAAGTTCTTGCTCATAACCCAATTAATACCCTCAATTATTTCGCCAACCCCTTCTATAAATATTTAACAAGCACCAGTGCAAAAACTGACATAGAACAAATACTCACATATACTCATCGTAGACGTCTTGCTTCGGAAGCGATACATCTGGGTCCACTTCTAAGTGCGTCTGAATCCAGGTCACAGTTTGCTGAAGTTCCGCCCTTGAAGTACAAAAAACATATTACAATTTTATATTTTACACTTTGATGATACTTTTCCGATGAAAGTGATTAGAGCAAAAGTCCTATCGGGTGGTTATTGAGAGTCGAGCGCAAATTCAAAGACGAATGTTCGAGAATACAGTTTTCACGATTATTGTCGCTTGAACCCAATTATAATTACTTATTTATTATAATGTATAAGTGTTCATTATGCTATAATAAGTATCTACCACCAGTGGGATGCTCCATTGCACCGGATGCCGGCTAGATTATAGGTACCACAACGGCGCCTATTTCTGCTGTGAAGCAGTAATGTATAAGCATTACTGTTTCGGTCTGAAGGGCGCCATAGCTAGTGAAATTACTGGGCAAATGAGACTTGACATCTTATGTCTCAAGGTGACGAGCGCAATTGTGGTTCCGCTCAGAATATTTGGGTTTTACAAGAATCCTGAGCAGCACATTGCATCGTATTGCGCAGGGTTTTATCATTGTTATAATAAAAATAAAAAAAATGTGGAAGAAAGTTCCTGGAAAAACGCACTGTATACTAATGATATTCTAATTTGTGTGTGTGTGAAGGTGGCATTCAGCGGCAGAAATCAGGTCAAACTGCTGTTCGTAACACACCCCGAGAAAGTTCGACCTTTGCTTGAGTTTTTAAAACATCATTTAAGAGAGCATAGCTCTATATATAACCCTTTTGATTGCAGTAGAAACATTTTAGGTTTGGTAGAACAAAGTTGGACTCAGCATTGGGGGTCATTGAAGTTAATTTATTATCAACATTAAATACCAGGAAAATGCTCTACAAATAGGTCTCTGCATCGTCACATCGTAAACTCGTGTACTTATATTGCACTGCGAGCCAATACGCGACGAACTCGAGATTCAATCCGCACCCACCAGACCCCGTTTTAGACTTCAACACATTAAATGACGCCGCTCGAGTTCCGTGCCGGAACTCATACAGCAAGACTTTTTTATGGAAAAGGAAGACCAAAGAGCGTACGGGTCACCTGGTGTTTAGTGATCACCGCCGCTCACATTCTCTTGCAACACCAGAGAAATCACAGGAGCGTTGCCGGCCTTTAAGGAAGGTGTACACGCTTTTTTTTAAGGTACCCATGTCGTATCGCATTTGCATTTGGTTATTGCCTGTAAGTGCAATAAACCTTAGATTTAAATTTATTCAGGATAACATTTAATGTAATTAGTGATTATTGTGTTGCTAATAAATAAATAGAAATATGTCATACCTTGATCCTAGTGGATTGATTGGTTGTTTCAACGGATCATGTGGAGGCACACCCGTCGGCAGTCGCAGATACAACAATAGTCTTTCTGTGCCGCTCAAACCTTCAACTGCCTCCAACAGTTGTGTGACCCTCTGCCGCCCCTCTTGACTAAATATTGAGTACTATTACTATGATATTATGCTATGGAAGAGGGGGACAAAAGTGTGTACAGGGTAAGTTGATGGTAAATGATCACAGCTACCCACTTTCTTGCAACACCAGAGGAATGATAGAAGCATTGCCAGCCATTTTGGTGATTAACTACTTATTTTTAAGGGTGCCGAAGTCATATTGTCCTGGAAGAACCACACAAGGTAACTAACCAGTGGGAGGCTTCTTTGCACAGGATGCCGGCTAGATTATGCGTGCAACGGCGCCTTTTTCTACCCTGAAGCAGTAATGTGTAAGAATTATTGTGTTTAGGTCTGAAGGGTGCCGTAGTGAAATTACTGGGCGAATCAGACTTAACATAATTAATATGTCTAGATAGTCTCTTGCTGTTAGATAACCGTTAAGAACATTCCAGGAATAATACTTTATTGTGTGTGACACTTTATGTTAGCGTACACACATTCTTCAAAATAAACGATATTCATAGTCTATCTTTAAATATTTAAAAGATCTAAGCTATTCGATTTATTTAATAAAAGAATGTATTGACTTTATTTGTAGTTTATTCATATGGTTTATAATATCTATCGTTCAGTGTTATTATTGTTAGTACTAGCTAAAAAATCAGAACCTAATTTATAGGAATTATAAATTTATACTAACAAGTAGATACCTTAACAACATTGTCCACGACATTTTTCAGTATAAGAGAATACTTTGTAGTTATATACTGTATACTTTTTTTTGTCCACATTCACATTGAAATTGAAAATGTTTGAGAATTAGTATAATTCTTATTGGAACTAACATCTAATATGAAGTTTAAGTCTTTGTATGGTTTCATGTTTTTCTGAATTTTGTTATTATAATTTATTGCTTATTAGTTTTTTAATTATTGTTCTATGATCATAAATCGTTAATACATTACTTCATCAAATTTGAATAAAACACACACATACATTTCTATAAGTGTACAAATTACTAACATATCGATATTCAGCTATCAGTGATTTATACTAACCGAATGGATGTTCAATTATGTATTAATGTTAGGGTATGTTTACATAGAATTCTGTGAAAACATTTACGAATTTACCTTAGTGTATTCTCAACAATTTGTTGCATAGAAGCTATTTTGGCCGAGTCCATTTTGGACTCTTCCTGACTAAGCGGCAGGGAGTCTGAATGGGTGGAACTTGATGCTCCTGGAATATTGCTTTCAGCAACGGCACTTTCTTTATCGTAAGACGCAGTTTGCCTATGTTTTGAATGATTGACATTTTCCCGATGAAGTTTTGCGTCACCCACTAATTCCCTTTCTGTTTCAACATTTTTAGAACTATCATTCACTGCCCACGGTTGAAATGGGGTCGTATTGTCCATACTATGCTATACAAAATGAGAATAAATTTTCTTTAGACTACATAGCGAGAGGTTTTTATCAATTAAAACAAGAAACCATTTCCTTGACATTAGAGAATTGCCAAAATTGACATCATACTGACGTTTTGATCAGCTGTACAATACTTTTTATTCTTAATTCGCCCATCATGGGTAGGCTATATTTGTTTGGCCTAACTGGTTGCTAGTCTTTTGTATCACAGCGCAGCAAATTACGGTGAGAGAACTTTTTCTTAATTTTATGACCATGAAACTAAGTTAAGTCTTTTATTACGCGTCAGCTTTTGGCTGATTGTCTCGTTTATCGTGTTTTACAATTTTCGAATAGCCCATTGGAAACCAAACCATATAATCTCACTCATCTCATTGACACCTCAAGCTATTGGGATAACAAGGCACTCCCTTTTTTTTATGGTATAGGAGGACAAACGAGCGTACGGGTCACCTGTTGTTAAGTGATCACCGCCGCCCACAATCTCTTGCAACACCAGAGGAATCACAGGAGCGTTGCCGGCCTTTAAGGAAGGTGTACGCGCTTTTTTTGAAGGTACCCATGTCGTATCGTCCCGGAAACACCGCACAAGGAAGCTCATTCCACAGCTTTGTAGTACGTGGAAGAAAGCTCGTTGAAAACCGCACTGTGGAGGACCGCCACACAACCAGATGGTGAGGATGATATCCTAACTTGTGGCGTGTCGTGCGAAGGTGGAATTCGGCGGCAGGAATCAGGTTAAACAGCTCTTCGGAACATTTCCCGTGATAAATGCGGTAGAAGACACACAATGAAGCGACGTCTCTACGCAACGCCAAGTGATCCAGCCGTTCACAGAGCACTGGGTCTCCGACAATTCGAGCTGCTCTGCGTTGCACGCGGTCAAATGGATTGAGCTGATACTGGGGTGCGCCAGACCAGAGATGACAGCAATACTCCATGTGTTTGCCGGACCTGCGCTTTGTAGAGCGCTAGTATGTGGGCCGGCTTGAAGTATTGCCGTGCTCTATTAATGACGCCCAGTTTCTTTGAAGCCAATTTGGCTTTGCCTTCCAGATAACCACGAAATTGGCAATCGCTCGAGATTTCGAGACCCAGTATTCCGATACTAGGCGAGGCTTTGAGGGAAGTGTTGTCGAAGAGCGGTGATACGACAAATGGGGTTTTTTTAGTGGTAAACGCGCAAACTTGAGTCTTCTTCTTCTCCTTTGCTTAATAAAAAGTTGTGAGGTAGATTGATCTTTATATCTATTAACTACCCAACACATCGATCTCCAAAGCTTGGCTTATTTCATTGTATAATATGAAGCCTAAACTACCATTCCGACTGTTTAATGATATTGTAAATATTGAAAGATATAATGCCAATAATTGTTATTTTGAATTCAGTTGTTAAAGAAGACTGGTAAGGGTGGCATCATATAATTATATCGATGCGTCAAAACACAAACCGATTTTGTAGAGTTCTATACATATAGAGAATTCACGCCACACAAAAACAAAGCCAAAATATGGCACATGCCACAAATGACACTATAATAAGTCAATTGGCAACAATGTAAAAACTTTTTCAGTTTAAGCTGCGTATTTTCAATTTAGAACCCAATTCATACAGTGCTATCAGTGGAGTAATTGTATATTTGTTACTCTTTAACGCTCTAAATGGATTTGGATGTAATAAGAAAAGGTAACCTATAATGAGAGAAACAAACACCCAAATATAGTAATTTTATTAACATTAAATAATTCGATAAACTGCTATCCTTATTTTAAAATGTGAAGTTTCTGAAATAAATTTAATTGGTAAAAATTTGTCTTTAAGACTCAAACATTTTAACTGTTGTTGAAGTACTGCCAAATAAAAAATATTTGGGATTAAACTGTAGGTATTGTTTACAAAACGTTAGGCACTCAAGTGGTTTTGACTGATCACGTGATCAAAGTACTGCGAGTACCTTACCTCGAAAACCCCAGTGCTCACAGCAGAATATAGCGGCGATTTATGACGTCATATATTTCCCTAGGGTACTGCGGCAGTATACTGGCAGTCCATAACGGAACTAATTTTTCTACAGTGTTAGCACTGTGCAGTGCTCGCAGTGCATATCGAAACATACAATAAATCTGGCTAAATTGGACTTTTATGTGTGCATCAATTTGAGTAAGTATATTGACAATCGACAGAGATTCAGATCTGACAAAAGACAATCTTTTACAGATTTGCGGTGTAAAACAAATATCAAATGATACACTGTAATTTGCACTAGATTGTAATTGTTAGCGTTCTTGTAAACCGTTCTCATTTAGCGGCAATCAGATTTTGTACAGAAAATACAATATTGCTATTATCATAATCAGTTGGAAGAGCACTCGCACGGAACGCGAGAGGTTGTGGGTTCGAGTCCCGCATCGTTCATAAAATTTTGTTTTTAAATTTTAAAATGTATTTCGCCTCTTGCTAATAGTTTTCATGTAATTTTTGTATCTATATATTTATTTACCTGTTTACATCTTATCGATAATAAGTATAAGCCCTTGGAATAAAGAAAAGCACTTCAATTCAGAAAATGCAAGAAAACTTCTAATATAAAATAAATAATGAAAGGAAACTTGAAGCTAGCGAATGCAGGGAATAATATAAAAACTTTTAACTGTCAGTACCACACGTCACGTTCATTTAAGTTGAATTTATTATTTGATATGTGGTCACAGTAAGATGTGCTTAAATTCTCTTTGTACACTACAGAATAAACGCGTTAGCATTGTTAGTTACAGTACCTAACTAATGGTTCCAACCAATGACGTTCTATACGTATAGACAATGCAACTCGTACAAAATCAAAGCCGAAATATGGCACATGCCACAAATGACATCATAATAACCTTCAACACCTATGTCTATACATTTCTGCGTTTACTCCAGTTGTTTAAAATATTATTGGTCAATAGGCAGCAATGTAAACACTATTTCAGTTTCAGCTGCGTATTTAGAATTAAGAACCCGATTTGGACGGTGACATAAGTGGAGTAGCAGTTAGGTATTTTCTTAAACCCTGATGAAAAAGTGGGTTGCTATAAGTTTTACGTTCGGCAGTCTGTCCCTATTTTCCGGTCAAGATCTGTTAAGTCAGGGGTTTTTTACGTTTTTAATAAAAATCACACTCATATTATAAAGTTTGTGTATTTATTTATTGGCTAGTGATTTTTATTACTTCTTTACTTTCTGAAGCGATTTGGATTTAATTAGTTAAGGTAACCTTTAAGAGACACTAATACTCAAATATACTTAATATTTTTATTTAT
This sequence comes from Leptidea sinapis, assembly GCF_905404315.1. Lineage (NCBI taxonomy): Eukaryota > Metazoa > Arthropoda > Insecta > Lepidoptera > Pieridae > Leptidea > Leptidea sinapis. The sequence continues at coordinate 7,793,423 of NC_066287.1, read as the reverse complement.
ATAAAATAATTAGTTATACTAGTTATTTCAATGTTAAGTTCTTTGAATTAAATAAAATTTGTCTATTAAGACTTAGACATCTTTCCATTATATTTTCTGGTATGTAAATGTGGTTAAATCCAAAAAACTTAAATCCTTTAGTGGTGAATATAAATATGCTTATTTGGTTTGTAAATTTCTTCACATCTTTCTCTTGCTATCAACTGACTCCAATTCTCTTTCATTATCTCGTGTACGAGAAAGCTGAAAAATATTAGCTTTTACATATTTGCGATGTAAATAAGTATCAATTATTAAGGTAACGATACTTCCGTGCTAACGTGTAAATAGAACTTGTATGTAATTGTTAACGTAATGTGTATGGCACAAGGCGCCATCCTCCAAACGTCCATGGGCTTCCCGAGAGATATGCAGGTAGACCTCAAGCTGGGATTCAAGCTCAGCTTTGGGGCGGCATAGAGATCGTTTTCGACGGTTATTGATTGAACCCGAAGCCCGTGAACGCTGGAGTGCCCCAAGGCTTTGTGCTATCTCCCACACTTTTTCTTCCGCATATCAATGATATGTTAGACACCTCCTATATATGTTAATGGGAAATGTAACAGGACCAATGGAGTCGAATAATATTCAATGTATATGAAAATATATAGTCCTAATACATTTTGTAGTTTTAACATGATTTCACCCCAAAAAATTACATGAGTATATATTATTGGTTATTTATTTCAGATGAATTACCGCATGATTCTGCCACTACAGGAACGCGAACACGAAATCCCTAAACCAAGGTGCTCAGATTGGACTGGAGCCGCTGGAGAAGAATCATTGAAGAGTTTGGAGGCCATTGCTGAAAGATTCCAGAATGTAGACCATTATTTAGTAAATTGTATTGTTTCTATTGTATGTAAGAATTTGGTCAAGAGATAGTATAGACAATTTATGTTGTATAACCGTTGTTTTACTATGTCCATTCTAAAGTCCCCATTTAGGGTCGCCATAGATTGGATATGCTTATAGGTACAATACCTAAACTTCCCTAGCAATATTCAAAACCTCCCGCCTTTTTTTACTGATTAGTTCCGGTGGCACAAACGGGCGCTATAAAGTGTTCAGTGGTCTGTGGTTACAGTAAAACGTAGTGTTTCATTTCTCTTTGCACACCACCGATTGACTTAAAAATGACTGCAAATACTTTCTAAATATTTTTGCGTTTAAGTTTAAACGTTTTAAGTTTTATTTAAGTTTATCGATTGATTATTCTATGTCTTGTTAACTTAAAAAATATTTTATTTGTAATTATATGTATTTATGAATGAGAGAAGTTCTCACATAAAGTAAGAAATATCTATATAAATTTATGTAGTTAAATAAAATACAAGTTACGATATAAAAAGTCGTTTGTTATACTTATATTGCGTAGTATTTATTTTGTTTTCACATTTTAGAACCTATGGATGACAACGACATTGATATAGAGGAGCACAATTTGCTCGATAACCCAGCATTGAAAAATATATTTCCTGACATATTAGTTTTGAAGCAAGAGCTTCTGGATTTTGAAAATGAAGGTATAATTGACTTTACACACATAAATACATAATTAAGATGCCTTTAGAAAATACATTTCATTTAATTAACTCCTTAACATCACTTTTGCTTCCTAAATGCTTGATTGCCTAAAATCTATTGTCTAATTACATTGCCATAAAGTTTAAGAAATATGAAATTTTTTTACATGTCCAGTGTTTGTTAATAATGTATGTATTATAAATTGAATACTTGTTTAACACCTTCTATTTCATATTACCATAAATTTTTGTTATTATTAGTTTAATTCGTAAAGCTTCTAAACTATATCCATAGCAATTGCAGATTTAATCTGGAATGGTGCGAATCAATCATATTATGCTCAATGATTTGGTTTTTGCAAGTACATTTTTATAAATAATTATGATTAATACAATAAATTTAATGTGAAACAGTAGTCAATACTTGATTCAAGCTGAATATTTTATTTATTTCTTCCCTAAACATAAATATTTCGACAAACAATGACTGATGATTTGAAAACAAAGATGATCATGTTAATTTTATGTTATTTGCTACATATTTAAATAGTTAACTAGCTGACTTATATCCAATTTGTTCATTAGTTTTCCCAGTATATCAATCAAAGAAACTGGCTCTACATTTATTAGGATAGACACATAAAATATAATGTGTTAAGCAATATTGTTAAAGTTCTGTCCTTAAATGAGTTCCTGATATATCAGCAATGTTATAAGGGCAGTGATCCCTTGACTTTACTGGTGAATGTTTGAAATTATTGTAGGGCTTTTACTATGGTGGCTGATGATCTCCTCATAAACCTAACATGAGCCTGTAAAAGTTGACCCTGGTAGTTGGTATGGATATAAATCAGCTGGTGATGTACTTGTATATCTCACCCATAAATGAACATAAGTGATTGAGTTGTAGGGAGAGGTGTTAGTGGTAAGTCTGGACTAGCCTTTGATTGTGTATGGCACAAAGGGCTTATAGCAAAGCTGCCATGGATGGTATGGACTTCTTGAGGAGCTATGCATATGAGTCATTAGCTTTTTGGTTGTCTATGCTACCACTATAAATCCCACAGTTTCTTCTACTGAAAACCATGGGCATACATTGCTATGCAGAGGACAGAGCAGGGTATGCTTCTAACACTCTTTGTGCCAACATCTCTTGGTCATTAAGTTTTGTAGAGAATTGGAACAACTTGCGCCTAAAATCTAGACTATGATTTACGAAATCTCAGAATGGGCTGGGATGACTTAGTCAAGTTGTTCACTGTAAAAGTCTCCCTATGATGTATCCCGTTGATTTGAGATCACTCCTCTAATTGCCTCAGCTGGTACCGGCATACTTGTTGTTGATATATAGAGTGACATTCAGTTCCGTGGTTACTTTGAAGACAAGGCAAACCTGACGACTAAAAAGGCGCAAAATCGGACTCACATGGAGTACTGTTTTCCCCTAGGGGCAGTGGCAGGCTCCTTTGCGCAGGATGCCGACTAGATTATGGGTACCCCAACGGCGCCTATTTCTACCGTGAAGCAGTAATGTGTAAGCATTACTGTGTTTCGGTCTGAAGGGCGCCGTAGCTAGTGAAATTACTGGGCCAATGGGGCCAATGGCCAAGCGGGCTGGATGACATTTCTCCAATCGTACTTAGAACGTGTGCCCCTGAGTTGACGCCGGTGATAACGCACTGTAGCACTGTAACGCAGGTGGCACTTATATTCAAAATAGAATAGAAAGCGTAGTCGCTGACTCATGGAAGTCAGCCCTTGTCCATACGATCCAAAAAAAAAACAAAGTTCGGATCTGGCAAACTACAGACCTATTACCTCCCTGCTCTCCAAAATCATGCAGAGCATAATTAACCGCCAGCTCTTGGTATGCCTAGAGGATCACTAGTGTATCTACGGCTGATACGATCTTCTGGTATACCTAACACATAGATGGGCAGTGGCTAACGAAAGCAAGGGAGAAGGCCTGGCAGTTAGCCTGGATATAGCGAAGGCCTTTCATCATGTATGGTACAAGGCGCCTCTCTCAAAACATCCATGGACTTCCCGGGAGTTATACAGATAGACCTCATACTTCCTCACTGGGGCAGCATACAGATCGTATTGGACGGTTATTGCTTGAACCCGAAACCCGTGAACGCTGGAGTGCCCCAAGGCTTTGTGCTATCTCACTCTTAAGTGTAGGAGATAGCACACAGCCCTGGGGGCTCTCCTACACTTTTTCTTCCGCATATCAATGATGTGTTGGACACCTCCAACATATATTGGATACAATGGAACCGATATTACATAGGGAACTTCTAACTTAATGGCAACGCATCTCTTGATCCCAACGACATCCCCATCTCCAACGTGCATCGTTATGTAGATGACCGTATAGGGGATTACTTTTTCACTGGCCATCCCGGACTTTTTTGGGAAATGGCTGACCAGTGACGGAAAAAACTTGTTTCATCTATCTAGTCTGCTCCTGAAGAAAATGGGAGAATCAGAATTGGGCTGTTCGTTGAATCGTTTATAATGCTGCGTTACGCGGTCAATTGGCTGTTGCCCTGTCCTTTTCTGACTTAGTAAAAAGAATAGGTTAGTCCTAGGTCCATACGTATCGTATCGACTAATTTTGAGTGATTTGATGTGAGAGAGTTACGGTGCTGTTAGCAACAGTACAATTGTGCCAGACTGGACCAAATTAGTATATAGTGGTATGATTTATCATACATTTAATCTCTACAATTAACTTCTCAAAGAGTGAATCAATTATGGAAATATTATTTTATTAGAATACACATGTTACTTTGAAATAGTGTAATAACTGCTAGTTTATTATACTTTGCTATTTTAAATTCATTTTGTTTTTTAGCATCTACATTCCAAAATACACCCGAGAACAATACGGTTTCTAAAAGTTATAATGCTCCATGTTATGAAACAACGTCAGATTATATTTCTGCCTTCGAGATTGAAACAATTATTGAACCTTCTTCACCTCCTAGACAGAACAAAAACATTTTGACGACTAATAAAATAATACTTGGATCAAAGCCCAAAAAAAGCAATGTTAAGCACATGAATTACACTGAAAATATTACAACGCGGAGAGCGAAAATAGTATTGAGTGACATTAAATATACATTATTAAATTGCAAAACATTTTGTGACTTTTGCAGTATACTTTTTCCAAATAAAGATCTTTTTATAAGACACATTGATGTTGCACATAGATCTATAAATAAAAAACATCCAAAACAAGTAGTCGAAAAAATTACTTCTAAAAGAAACCATGGTGTAACAGATAATAAAATTAATTATTGCTATATATGTCAAACAACATTTGCAAATAAATCCAATTGGTATCGCCATATAAAAAATATTCACACAAATGAAAATCAAAATAAAAATGTTCAAAGGTTAAAGACTAAAAACAATGTAAAGGGAAACATGTTTGCAAATACTGAAACAAATTTCGAACATGCTAATATTACTTCATGTTTCCACTGTGCTGACAAATTTCCGTCCAAAAAATCTCTAATTGAACATTTATATGGAATACTTGAAGCTAAGAAAAATAAAATTAAAGATATAACTGAAGTCAATACTATTAAAAAATCACTTGCCAGAATAACCCAAGAAGGTTATAAATTAAAAGATTCTGATGAAGGGAGAACAAGTCTGCAATATTCAAAAAAGAAAAAAATACTTGATTTTTTCTTGCAATGTGCTGTGTGTTCTTGTTATTTTAGAGATGAGAGATTTTACACGAAACATTTGTTACATAAGCACAGAGTTAAAAATGTATCAATAAAGAAAGTAAAATATACTAAAAAATGCAAATTTTGTGCCCAAGAATCATTGGATCCGAAGTCATATAATAAACATATATATAATAAACACAGATTATATATAACAAAGAAAAATTTGAAAGCTGAGAAGTATTGTGTTTCTCTAAATCAGTATGAAAGTAAAAATCTTCGAAATAGCAAAGATGCCTTAAAAACAATGGTTTTACCTAAATTTATTATTTTTAAATGCAACTTGTGTGAAGTTTACTTTATATCACCAAAGATGGCCCTTGATCATACAGAACACATAGAAATATTAATTAATTGGAAATGCGAGAAATGTGATTTCATATTTAAAAGAACTGACTCTATATCACATACTGAACAGCACCTTTACGGAGACACATTTAAGTCTGTGACAGTATACAAAGACTCTTATGATAAGATTTTATATAAGTGCCCAGCCTGCTGCATACACTTTGATGAGAACAATATTAAAGAACATTTCTCTACATGTCAAGAAAATGTTTGTCAATCAAAACATTGTCACCAATGTGACATCTTAATTGATCACAATTTAAAAATATCTCATGAGGAAGTACATAAAAGGGGGAAACAAAATGAAGACGACTTTATTATTGTAGACATTGCTTACGAAAGACTTAACGCCCAAAATGATAATTCTCAAAATAAAAAACAATCACAATACCCAGCGAGAAAAAAGAAAATAAAGTTGAAAACTACAAGAAAACGAAAACATCCATATAAGTCTACTGACCATACTAATTTCTTATTGCATTTAAATTATTGTTCAACTTGTAAATGTTCTGTAAGTAGGTTGTATAAGGTTGACTGCCATAAACAGGGTCATTGTGAAAAAATAACTAAGTATGTTTGCCGTTTTTGTGGTTTAATTTTTACTAATAAAGCTGTAGTGGCACACAGGAGATTACATACCAACAACAGCAAATTGCAATTGCAAAATTTCACATTTTACAATATGTTTAGTGGAGAAAAAATAGCACCTCCTATACCTGATTTTCCGCAATGTGAAGGGTGTCAAATGCATTTTGTGTACAAAGTTGAACTCCGTAGTCATTTTTGTGGAAAATCTGTAGAGTACGAATGTAGTTTTTGCCAGAAAAAGTTTGATGAAAAGGCTTACAAGCTACATATACCATTTCATAAATATATTATTCAAAACGACATATCTACTAGTATTTGTAGGCCAACTAACAATATAGACATTTGTCAACCAACAGTTTCAGACTCTCTAATAAACAAGGATGAATGCAATCTTATTTTTTCTTATTATTACCTTTGCAAAGTATGTGGCTATAATATAGACTCATATGATGAAGTTGTAGAACACTGTCAACGCCATTTAAGACTCGGTACAGAAAAATATAAGCCTTTGCTTGCCGAAACGCAAAAATGTAATATTTGCAAAATAGAAATTGTAAAAGATTCTTTTGAGAAACATAACAAGCTGCATAATAATAGCAACAATATTTCATTGAAAATATTTACATTTGAATTATTCTATTTTATATTAGATAATGTTACTTGGTTGAAACATTTGTTTAGATCAATACAGGACAAAGGTCTTGGTACGATATTGAATGATTCTATTTATAAATGTCAAAATGGATTGAAATTAACAATTGCTAGAGAAGGTGATCCACAACTTACAATTTTCAGATGTGATAAGTGCAACTGTGTCGTTGAAGGACACTTACTGTATGAGCATTTTGAAAGTTGTATTTCAGCATATTCAAATACCGCAACAAAATTTAAGTGTAAAATTTGTGGATTTCTGTTTCTTTCATCCCTTTCTTTAAACAATCACTTGAATGTCCATAGAAGTGTCACTAATAAATGTAGAATAGTATCATTTAATCGTAAAGAAGACGATGAATTGAATATAATAATTCAAATGAATAGACGAAGTCCACACTATGTATTATATATGTGCAGAAATTGTGAAGGGCTCGTCAATAATCATCTTTTTAGTAGTCATGTATGTAATATTAAAGATCTACAAAAGTGCCGTTATTGTGGCGTGTTGGTATATACGTCAGAGGTGGACTCACACAACGCTAAACATAATCAATTTGATAGTTTTATCGAAAATAATATAAAAGTTGTACTTCTTGGATATAAAGTTATTGACGCCGACAATGAAATGAATAGTGCAAAAAAGTGCAAATTTAAAGGAATTGTTTGTGACTATTTATTTTATAAATGTGTCAAATGTGATGTTTGTATTAGAGATTTTAAGAGTACCTCTGTACATTCATGTGCCTCGGGTAAGGCAAAATGTATTAGATGCGATTTATATATTGAGGAAAGAATGCTTAGTGGTCATCTGAAACTACATGCAAATGATCAGGAATTTATCAAAGAAAACATTGTAACAATTGACTTTAATCAATCGAGGCGATCGTTAGATGTCGATACAAATAAAGAAAAACTAACAAAGCCGGAAGCATCGGAACAAACAAACGATAAATTGTGTGAAGAAAAGGTAGTTGATATTTACAGATGCTCGAAATGCGGAATACATTTCTTGAAGAAGAGTGGTGTTCAAGATCATATAAAGAAAAGCTCCAGTAAGCTTGTCAGTGCGCAAAATTGTTCTAAATGTGGATTGACGTTTTCACCTAATTTACTGTTCACGCACATCTTAGAGCATCACGGTAAAAAAGACGTTAATTTTAAATTTAATGTGATCGATGTAGTGGGAAGTTATAAAACGCATACAGTTTATAAATGTTTAAAATGTAACCTTCATTTTGAAGCAAAGAAACACTTATATCACTACGCTGTTTGTAGTGGCGACTCGACAAAGGGTGTTAAAGCAAAGTGTTGCGATTTCGTGTTTCACCTAGCGTCTTTGGCAACTCATGAATCCTTTCATCTAAATAATCTCCATGTTGATATTTCGATTGTTGAGTTGAATGAAAACTTAACATCATGAGCGGGCAGGTATGGAGATGACTGGAGAAGCATAAATGTTTTTTTTTCTCTGTGTTATTAGCACTTATTTTAGAGACATTGATCTTCTGGTAATTGTATGATATAAATTAGGAATCCTATCTCTTGGATTGTTGTTAGCGTTGTGTGTATATGTTATATCCTTCCAATGCTGTCACAGTCTTTCTTCGATTCTTAGTTAACATATAAGTTTATCTTTTAATCTGTTGTCATTTTTCACTATCTACATCTCAAAAACAGAGTGATTCATGAGGAAAATTTAGATATTGTATAATATTTCTGTGAAAAATGACGATGGTTGAATTTATATTTTTCTTTTATAGGTGTTTAGAAAAATCCGAGTGGTAAACGTGTATCTTTTAGGGATATTATAGAAATTACTACATCTTTTTTATGTCTAAATTAGTTGGGAAGCTAAAATAGTATTAAGCCTTATCAAATCAAATACGTTAGTTACCTTAAGAAATTCTTGCATATTAGGTTTAAGCCCTTTTAGGTTTAACACCATACAATTTATAATAAAACAATAAGATATAGTTACTGCATAGTAAAAACGAATGCGCAAGAATAGTAGATTGTTAACCGAGGGTCGAAAGAATCAATTCCCGAGGTATTTAGACGCCCGATCGCAGCGAGGTCGCCTATAGTCCGAGTAGGAATTGATACTTTTACCCGAGTTCTTTTCATTTCGAATATGAGGAAAATAAAACTAGTTGTTTATCTAAGCACAGATTCGTATCCCGCCAATTTATGTCGATATTTTAAATTTCAAATATGGAACTTACCGCGTAATTGTTGCGGTTTGTTCCGCTCAAAGAAGTTTGCGCTAAGTTCACACGGGCTGTTTAGAAAGTCACATGGCCGCAGCATTTTTTTTAATTTGTTCTTTTTTTACATAAAACTCTTCACAGCAGGTCTTTTTTTTTAAAGTTCATTCCGGCTCTTAGGTGGGAAGTAATTTGTATGAGTTTTTCCCTCTCTATGGAGGGAAGCAGCATTTTCCACCCAATAATCAGATCAAAACATCATTACTTTCCGAGTATGAGTAATGAAAAATATATTGCGGCCCGGTTTGTCATCGGACTCGCTTGATGCAACCAAACACTAAGCAATGCAACCACCCCCCGCGCTGCGTCTCCCATTGTCGCCGATACTTGTTGCTTTACAAGTTTACAAGCCTAGCGATCATTTCGACCATTCAATATTCATGATCTACCTTAGAAACCATTATTTTTTAAATATATTCTTATAATAATTTATTAAACAGTCGTTCGAATTGAACTAACGTTAATTATAGTTTTTTTAAGTAGGTGAAGGACTAGCTAGCGTCTATGTTCATGCAATAAAATATATAAATAAAATAAATTAAAAAAAAATGTTTTCTGTACATAGATAGATCTTTGTTTGAATGTTTGAAGATTGATTCTTGTAAATAGGTTTTTAGTTTTATTTTACGTAACGAAATACTCGAAAGGTTAAGGTCACTATGTTTTGTCTACATAATAGTACGGTAATGTTATCTTTATATATTACTAGCTGACCCAGCAAACGTTGTATTGCCGATATTAAAATCGCGATACAAAAGTAATTGTTGATTGTAGATGGGTGAAAATTTGAAGTTGTGTGTATTTTTTATTGCTGACTCATAATTCGTGTGGACCACCCTTAACATTTAGGGGTATGAAAAATAGATGTTGGCCGATTCTCAGACCTACCGAATATGCTCACAAAATTTCATGAGAATTGGTCAAGCCGTTTCGGAGGAGTACGGGAACGAACATTGTGACATGAGAATTTTATATATAAGATTTAGTCGCATTACGCATATACCGAGACTCCAAGCCGTAATAATAAAAAAAAAATTCATAATATCATTTCGGAACAACCTGTACGAAATCTATTAGCCGCGCGTTTGCGTAGGCACCTACTTCGTGCCGTCTTATGCGACCATGTAAGCGTGATTAAAATTTTGTTTCTTAAACATATAGGTAATTTGTTTGTTTAAAAATTTAAATTATTTACTTTTAATTTAGATTTTTTTACGATTAAGGTTAGAACAGTGTTTTCATTTAAATGTCGCCACTATAGCGACACGCTGTATATTATAGATATCATTACCTTGCTACTAGATAGGTAAGTACTTACCCTCATACTTCATCAAATGTGATTATTTTAGGTAGTTGATACTATATTAATTATTACTTGTATAATTATAGTAAAAACTCAAGCATTTTTATTTTGTGTTGTCTTTTTGTAGAAATATTGTTATTTTGCTCATTGATACCTAATTTTAGTACATTAGGGTGCATAATGAACTAATGCCATTAATATAATAATAATTCTTAAAATAGGGTTATGCCATCAACATTGTTGTTGATTTTTGAAAATAAACTTCTTTGCAAATTTTTTTTTTTCTTCTTTTTTCAAATGCGTGACAAGAGCGTTACGAACGAACGCTAGCGTTAGGCGAACGGTGATTTCTTGATTATTTCGTAATTTCATTCTAATTCGTTCTTGAACCATTTTATAAATTTATATTTTGTTTTATTTCAAAGTACATTTTATTTTTTTGGTAACTAGTGGTGTAATAATTTTAAGTATTAAATTACTTAAATATGTTGTATAGTATGTAAGTATAAGATCTTATTATATTATCACGGACTAGTAAAAAATAAGGACTCCGTGTCACCTTACATAACAGTGTAGCACCAAAACAAGCCGATTAACGTGTAAATACATAGCCCCCACGCACACACTTACACTACTACAGGCTGATAGGCGGCCATGATGAGAATTGTCATCGTCTGTTACAGATCAGTTTGCTCAATAAAATATTTTAAAAAATGCTGTAGTGCGTTGTGAAATAGTGTAAAAACGATACTATATAAGTATTATTTAAGGAAGAAAAAAATGTGTAACTAGTATCCCCCGCAACCGCACACACACTAGCATAACGGTGCTTCACTTGCTAATATCACGTCGCGTAATCCTTCTTTTTTTACTCGTCCGTGTATATTATATGTGTAGTATGTTAACTTACTGTTTTGTGAAAATATCTACTTGTACTGTTTATATTTTAGTCTAATACAGTTAAATAAGATAGTTCATAACCTGTGTTTTATTTCATGAGTGGCATACAGTGAAACTAGAGAATTATTCTAAAATTCAGCGACAAATACACTTGATATTTTGATTTTTTCAGTCTTAGTATAGACGCTGTGTCATTAAGTATTTTCAATTAGAATGTAAACTAGTCGCTCCTCATATAGTCAAGCCCCGTATAAGAGCAAATGTTTGCGTCAACAACCGAGCCAGACTTCTTGTACACTCGAGAATGTATTTTATATTGTGCTGACCATATAGTGGGGTCGTATTTGAACTGTACTACGAATAGCTATTTATAAAGTATATTATAATATTAATGAAAAAACTTAACGGGTTACACCTTTGCGTTAAATCAACTGAAACGCCCATTCCTCTGCAGAGCTTATCCTCTACATCTATGTTCACTACTACCGGAACTGCACTTCAACGCGGCGCCTGACAAAAATATCAAATTTTGACATATTGATATACTAAAATAAATAAAAATAGCCTTTATTGCAGCAACTACATTACATTTAAATATATTGCATAACTTAATTATTAAAAACTTTTCTTGCTGCGTGTCCCTCGACATAGGCCTCCTCTAAATTTTTCCAATTCGTTCTATCTCTGGTTAGACGAGTCCACATGCTTCCGACCAAGTTTCGGATGTCGTCCTCCCATCTTTTGGATTGCCTGCCTCTTTTTCTTTTTCCGTTTCTGGGGTACCACTCCGTCACTTTTTTCGTCCATTTTCCAGAATTGTCTCTGATCATATGGCCTGTCCATCGCCATTTTTGTTGTTTAATAATTTTGCTTACATTTTTAAATTTTATTTTTTCTTTTATGTCCTGCAGCTTCATTCTGTCTCTCAATCTAACACCTAGGACGCTTCTTTCCATAGAATTTTGGCAAGTTTTTAGAGTTGTGAGATTTTTCTCGGTTAGGGCCCATGTTTGTGATCCATAAGTTAAACATGGTAGTATGCAAGCATTAAAAACCTTTCTTTTGTCCTTAATGAGAATATGCTTGTTCTTCATCACTTCGCTGAGCGACCAATATCTTTTCCAGGAATTCGTGACCCTTCTATCGATTTCTTTTGTCATACAGTCTTTGATTGATAATAAATGCCCCAGGTAAACGTATTCGTCTACATATTCAATTGTTTTACCATCTACTTTAATTTCTTTTCTATTAGAGTTTGTCATTATTTTAGTTTTGTTTGCGTTCATTGTGAGGCCTACTTTAACACTTTCCTCTGACAATTGTTGTAGCATATGCTCTAGTTTCTTTGAAGACTCAGAAAATAGTACTATATCGTCCGCAAATCGTAGATGGTTTAGTTTTTCCCCATTTATATTAAGTCCCTCACTTTCCCATTCAAGATTTCTGAATATCATTTCTAATACTGCTGAGAATAGTTTGGGAGATATAGGATCTCTCTGTCTGACTCCTCTTTCTATTGGGAACTCGCTGCTGGCCTTATCCAATTTTATTCGAGCTGTGCTTTTGGAGTATATATTCTTTAAAATATTTATTATTTTTCCATGAACTCCTTGAACTTTAAGAGAGTTCCAAATTGCATCATGTTCTAGCGAGTCAAAAGCTTTGTTGTGGTCGACAAAACCTACATAATATACACAGTTGTACTCTTTAAATTTTTCTAATATTTGTTTTACCGTGTGTATATGGTCTACAGTCGAGAATTTTGTCCTGAAGCCTGCTTGCTCTTTGGGTTGGTTCTCGTCTAATACCTTAGAGATTCTTGATAGTAATATCTTGGAGAGAATTTTATATATGTTTGCCATCAAACTTATCGGTCTATAGTTTCCAATATCGTTTTTGTCACCTTTTTTATAAATTAATACTATAGTTGATTTAGTCCAGTCTGCCGGAATGCTTTCAGTTTTCAGGATTTGATTAAATAGTACAGTGAGCTTGGGTGCTATTATAGGTAAGGTGGCTTTGAGCATCTCATTTGATATTTGGTCAGGTCCTGGTGCTTTGTCGTTTTTTTTGTGATTTGATAGCTGAAACAGTTTCACTAAGAAGGATCTCCGGTAGAGGATCTTTGTCTGTAATAACATCATATTCATTGTCTTTTACATTTTCCGCTAAGTTTCGATAATTTTTAGAACTTTTGTACAGATCACGATAGAACTCGGCTGCAGTTCTTATTATTTCTTCCCTATTCCTAGTTATTCTATTTGTTTTATTCTTGAGATTAATCGTCCAATCCTTTTTGTTCATCAGTTTTTTTAGTGCTTTTCTTACTCCTCCAGTTTTGGTAATGTGATCTTGTATAGTTTTATTTCTTTTCTGAGTTATATCTTTTGCGTATTTGAGATCTTTATATTTTACTTAATTCTGCAATTTTAGTTTTAGTGGCCTTATCCTTTTTTGAAATCAACTGTTTTCTTTGTTCTATCAATTTCTCACTTTCATCTGATAGAGTCTTTGCTTCTGGTTTACATTTTACTGTTTCCCTTATTAGGTTAGTTATTAATGAATTATATTGTTCTTCTATATCCTTATAGGTTTTGTCTTCCTGGTTTAAAGCTATGGACAGATTATTTTGTAGTTTTTTGTAATCCTCTGGTATAGGTATTGGCTTGGTGTTTCTATAATTTCTTCTCGACTTTTTGGCTGGTACTTTTTTTAGTGAAGCTCTTACCATTCTATGGTCGGTATTAAAATTAAAATTGTTCAAAACATGTGTATTAGAAAAACATCTCGCTTTATTTGTCATAATAAAATCAATTTCGTTCTTATAATTTCCATTAGGTGACACCCAGGTCCATTTTTTATTAGGTTTTCTTTTGTATTGACTGTTGAGAATTGTTAGTTTATTTTGTAAGGCATAACTGATAATTTTATTACCATTTTTACTGCGTATACCATAGCTAGAATTGCCTATTATGTGCTCTTCGCCGGGCTTACGTTGTCCTATTTTGCCATTAAAATCACCCATAACTATAACGTTCTTTTTCATATAATGGTTGATCGATTGTAATGTTTCGAAAAATTCTTCAACTTTCAAACGTTCTTCTTTATTTGTAGGTTCAGTGGGAGCATATACTTGTACGATTGTCCATGATTCATCTTTTACTGATGTTGGTAATTTAATGTTTAAGATTGCTATTCTTTCGGATATACCAATTATTTCTTCTACTTTTGATGACAGATATTTTTTTAACAGGAAACCAACTCCGTAAAGGCCTGGTGTTTCTCCGTTATGATATAGAAGGTAGTTGTCATATTCTTCAATACACTCTCCCATTCTTCGCACTTCGCTTAAACCTATTATGTCCCATTTAATATCGTCGAGTGCTTTTTCAAATTCAAGTAACCTTTCTGGTGAGCTAATAGATCGTACATTTAATGTTGATATGTATATATTATGTTTGTCTTTTTGAGAAGGGTAGTTAACTGTGAAGTTACAATTAGAATTTAGAGGGTGTTGGTCATTTTCCTCCACGATGACCAATCGGCTTGGAGGAAGATTTTCGTAGTTATTCTTAATGTTGTCTGTAACAGTTCGGTTGCCGAGTAAAGGGGATTGCTACTTGTTTTGGTCCGTGCCTTGGTTAAAAGAATTAGAGCGAGCCCGCATTATATCGAAAGCATTGACTCTACTAAATTTTGATGTTGGTGTGTTGTTTATAGACTCTTACATTTGGACTTTGTGAAGAAGCATTAGAGCTATATGGCGTAGATGGGGTACGCTTTCGTTTCTCATGACTCTTATTGTTCTTTATTATTAGTTTATCGTATTTGATGTAAGCAAAATTCCCTCTTTTCCTCTTTTCTAGCAATTGAGCTTGTAACGAGCGCCTTTTCTCTAACACCTCTTTCGAGAAGTCTTCTGTTATATAAATATTTTTTGATTTCTTTTTGTTTTTTAAAATTTAAATTTTCTTCCATGTATTTGCAAGCGTTATTACGATCGGCCGAGCTTTTTTACTATCAGCTGTTGTCTTTCCAACTCGATGCGCAGAATTTATCTCTTGTACACTTAATTCTATCTCTAACTTTTTTATTTCATCTATTACCTTCGTAATTAATTGTTTGTTGGACTTCTCGCTCTCTTCCATTCCAAATATAACAATATTGATTTTCTTTCTATCCTTCTCTAACCAAGCTACTTTCTTTTCCAAATTATTTATTTCAATCTTTAAGTTTTTATTTTCTTCGATGATTGGCTGAAGCTTTTCGTCAATTTTTTCCGTTAATTTAGTTGTAATTTCTTTCGTTTGGTTCTCCATTTCGAGTTTTATCTTCAGAAATAATTGTTGTAAATTGAGATCCATAACGATAACTTGTTTCTAGTGGTAAAGTTAATTACGTTGTATGTTGTATGCTTAAAACGGAACGTAATATTATTATACTGCTTTTTGTCTATGGCGATATTCGTATACTCGTTGGCAGTTGGCAGCTCACCCCGCTGTCAAGTGCTTGCTAGTAAATGTCAATGCTAGCTGACAGCAGCGGTTGGTGATTATTGATGATTCATGAATAATAATCTAGAAAATTGGATAATAGTGATTTTTTACCGTGGTTTGAATGAAGTTTCTCTTGTTAAAACGAGTGAATTTAATAGCAATTCAATGGATTGGCACTTGCACTACTTGTTTTAACGTAAATCACAGGTTTAAAAGTACTTTTAACCACTTTTTACTATTTAAAACTATTAGAGCTTCAATGTTAAATCTTGACACTTTGACAACCAAAACTTATCTCTTATTGATATACTACTGAGCTTCAATTAAGGCAGTAAGGCTTGTTGTTGTTGCAGTTATTTTGCAGGGACGTTGCGGTGCAGGAAATGCTATTTCACTTATGCTCGGGCTTAACAAGCAGGCTATTCGCCGTGACCCCTAATGAAGCCACGCCATTCGTCGCATCGCGGCGAGTCGGGTGAAGTCGATTGCACAACGCGGCAGTGTCGGTAAACGGGCGCCCATCAAAGGATTTTGTCGCGACACATTCGCCTGCGTGGCTACACTTCGCTTCATTGTAAGGCTAAGCGTATGTTGAGACGCAGTACAGCACAGTACAGATATTTCAGGGCAGGGCAGACACAAGCCACGACACTTTTTCGTGTATTTTAAACATTCTTTTACTACACAAGGGGCAGTTTCTAGGCAAGCTGAGGCGGTTAAAAGAGGTCGATTTTGTCTTTTTTTTTTAACATAGGTACATAAAATCACAGGGGCGTCGCCACCGCCGTATCATTTATACAGGACATTTCAAACGTTACTAAAAATTTAGCTGCTTGCCGAAAAAAGGCAAGGAGAGAGTATATTTAATTTGAATTGTTTGTAAAAATTTTGGATAAAGTGACAGATAGATAGTTATGAATAAATATTTCTTTTAATTTTGAGATATCTTTACCCATTAAAAGCAATATTTAATACGGAGCCGCGTACCATGTACGCCACTGGAAAAACATTTAATTTCTCGCCAATAAATACCCATTAGAACTCTATAAATGTATTTGTTGAATAGTCTGGATGATAAGTATTATGCAAACAAGGTTCACAAAGCACTAAAGCAATTAAATTATCTGTCATTGCAACAAAATTAATAATTTGTTGGAAAAAGCATGTACAAAGCTGAATAACCAGTTAAAGCGATACACACAGAAATCTGTGGCGGGGCTACAACGAGACGCAGTTTGCGCCGCAGCACATTCAAAATTCACAATTACAAAATCTTCTCAGCCTTGCGCTGCGTGGACCTGCGTCTCAGCATATGCTTAGACTAATTATTGACGATGTTTTTGGCGCGACAGCGCGACACGAAACTCGTTAGACTGTTAGTGTTCTGTGCGAAAGATCGTCCGCTAGTAAAGCCGAGCATAATAAAACTGCATTGCAAATGCACGTTTACGCAAAATAATTTTATTCCGATGGGTGCTGCCATGTTTTTGAATACAATGGGTGACGCTATCTTTTTGACGCTGACTGTACATGCATGAAAGAGATTGTAGTTAATTTATATATAACATAATATTTGTCCATATCAATCCAAACATTTATTATGATTTAGGTACTCTTAACTTCTCAAATAACAGCCTAAAAGTTGCTTATGATCTACTTCATTCACCTACAAAATAACTGCAAATAAATAAAAAAAGATGTCAAAACAACTTATAGTTGGTAATGTAATTCGAGATCAAAAATGTAAACAAAGAAATGTCATTCTCAAAATGAAAATTCAGAGATTATCAACATTTTTCTAGGTATGGTTACCAAACATAAAATAAATAATTTCCATATTAATATTCGCTCTCTGATTCGGAGCTGAAGATCTTGATGTCGACGAATCGGAATTGGTTACTTTTATAATAAATTTTATTTTCCGCAACCAACTTGTCCCCAGCAAAAGTTAAGTATTCAATTTTTCTCTGTTTACGATTTCTAGTAACTCAGGTTTTATCACATGTTCTTCATAATATATATTTTTGGATATGAGCTATTCAATCATTTGCGTTTTCCGACTGGTAGTTGTGGGGTTCGATTCTAAGAAGAATAAGAATAATTTATTTAAACCGATCTTTTCACAAATGCATTGTCATTCTAACCTTCGGGAGTGGTAAGGGACATTAAAACAAATACCGAACTGGTTTTTAGCTTTGGAAGTATGCTCTTTAACCGCTTTTCACAATGGGCGAATTTTAAGTGTTTTTTTTGGGATTCGAATGTTAATAATGCTCCATCTACAAAACCTTAGGTATTATAAGATTCCTTTACTGGTTTTACGAGCTTTTAACCCAAATTTGAATATCAAACCACATTTTCGATGTTGCGTGAACTGTAAAAGAATTTACTATTATTAACTGTAATCATAAAATCTTCATATTGTATAAAAGCAAAATATTCACTTTCCATTTTTTTGCAAATATAAGATACACAATATACCGCTACATAAACATGTATATAGTATAGGTATATCTTTTAATACACACCTTCATTGACCCATGTTTATTATTTACGTATTTCTTCTGTAGACGAGCCAAATGTTAGAGCTTCTATCTTATTGCCAGTGTCAAAGCAAAGTTTGCACAATAAATCTACATTTTAATTTTTGGATGTATACTATGATAACACGTACAAGAAAACGTAACAACGTACCAAAAAACGGTGCCAAGTTATAACAGTAGCTCAAGAAAGTTAGCCCCCCAGATTTTTTTTATTTTTATTTTTTTTATTACATCGTTAGTTCGCCATTTGTTCTTGATTATTCTCTATAAACATTTGTTTGTTCTTGATTTTTTTTTTAAATTTGCAATTCATTAAAATTGGTTAGGTTAGGTTATGTTAGAACAGTTAAAACAACGCACGAGCCGAGCGTAGCGTGCCGTGGCAGCGGCCGGCGAGTGCCAGAACCAAATAGTAGGCGTTTCCCCCCATTTTTAATTAATTGTTTTTAAATAAACAACAAAAGAACAAACAATTATATATAGCGAACAATTAAGAACAAACTACGAACTAACGATGCGATATTGAAAATTCAAAAATAGAAAAAATTTTTTTTTGGGGGGGCTAAGTTTGATGAGCCTATAACAGTTCATATAAACTGTCAGGTACCTGGGAAAATACATTAACCACTGTACATTGCACAAACGTCATTGAGCTAAGTACGATCCGTCAAGTGTCATGTTGATTGGCCCGGGTTGTAAGTTGTAACTGAACGTAGTGTTTAAATTTTCTTTGGTTGTAACTTGTACCAAGTGGCAAATACCACAGAGTACAATAAATACACATACAAAAAAAACTACTCTAATGAGTGTGTAGTGTAGTGTGAAGTATTCAATAATTATTTATATTGTATTTACTTTTGATTTAATATGTAAACTATATATTATATTTAAATTGTTTTAATCAACCTAACAGATTTGTATAATCAGGCCATTGTCCATTGATTAATTTAAATTTGTTTTAAGTACAAGTTTCTAATATTATTGTGTGAAAAATGAGGGAAAAAATGTGAAAGTTTAAAAATCTTAGAAGCGGCAATACATAATTTTATTACATTGTTGTTAAATTAAGCTACTGCTTATGAAATTAAATATCAGTGTGATATCTATAAAATATTAATGCTTATCGTAAGAGAAAACAGAAGATGTATATTCATGAGAGACTATGCCAGTGGTTAGGACATTTGAAGTTATCTCGTGTAATATTAATGGTTTCGGTCATACTATTTCTTGTGCCACTATTTACACATTACTATCTGTCTAAGGTAAATACTTTTTAATATTTACAATAATTTTAGAACAAGATCTAAGAGAAAAAAAATTATCCTATTGTAATATAGTTTGATTTTTAATATAGTGATTACCAAGGCCCAAGAAGTGAATTTCAGATGATTGTCATTGTCATTGAAATCATTGTTATAATTACCATTGCTTGTAAAGAAGTTATATTTGCATTGTATAAAGAAGCTATGTGATTTCACTGTTTGACTTGAGTATACAAAGTACTATCCTCCAAACCGATTGCTCAATTGTTAATTAGACAAATCCTTAGTGACCTAAGACTAAGGGAGTTATTAAATGAGCCCTTAACTTGTTGGTTATGCATTATCATTAATATACCTTGTAACTCAAACAAGAGAGTGAAATGGATTGTTAAATATACTAAAATTATTTCTAGTATGAGACAACATCTTCGCTGAGCGCTGATTCTATGCAACATACATTAGAAGCATTAAATGATATATCAGGCGATGATCTCAAAATTAGAATTAAGGAAATGCTAAAGATAAAGGTGAGTACAGTAATTTTTTTAAATATTTAAGAGTGTAACGCATAATATATTTGTTTTACATGTACACATACATGTATATGTTTTACATACATCTCAAATGATATTAATTTATCTTTGAGAAAGTTGTTTCACACAGATTTTTGCAATTTTCATATTTTTAGTTCAAATATAATTTCAATAAATAAAGGTGTAATATACATAGCAACACTTCCAAGTATATGACGATAGTTGTCAAAGTTCATGACGAGAATTGTTAAACTTCAAGACATTGTTAATTTCAACAGATCCGTCAGCAATACTTGTAGCTCAGCGGAAAAGTGTTTACTTTAGACACTGTAGACCTGGGTTCGATACACCTACCAGTGTATGGATTTTTTTGGGTTTTGTAAAGTTAATGGAAATTCCTAGTAAGTTCAAGATCAAATCGAACAAAGTAAAGAGGATGGAAAATGTGTAAGCAGGATAACAATAGTTAAAAGAAATTTGTAGTACAATTTAAATTTAAAGATGGAATGGGAGAATCATTTTGAACAGATCCGGGGGTATATAAGCCGCACTAAGTGTGGCCTTCGGCAGTTCTAGTTCTGACTCAAAAGTGTAAAGAAGAAGAATTAGAAAAGAAGAAGTAGTGAAAAGTGGAAGTGTTCCAAGAAGATAGAAGAGATTTTGTGTTCGGTGCAGCGGAGTATTATTTCCAATTCCTGACCCACTCTCGTGTCAATTGGTGTCAAGAAGTGGGATTGGAAAGATGCCATTGGTGCCCAGGAACGAGATGGGAGTGACCACCCGAGCGGGAGCAGCTGCAGCGGCAAAGGACGAGTCATAAGAAGCATCCGGCTCTGGACTCAGTGCGACCGTGTCAGCACCGCAGGCTCCTGCCGTAGACATCAGCGCGCTCATGCAACCGATGGCCGCCCTGATGCAAGAGCAAGCGCGCCGACAGGAGGAGCAGCTGCGGGGCTTGCAAGAGGAACAAGCGCGCCGACAGGAGGAGCAGCTGGGAGGTCTGCATAAAGGCCTCTCGAAGGAAATTTTATCCGTGGTGCAGAAAAACTCCACCCGGATTGACGCTGTAGAAAAGGAAATCGCCCGGATTGACACTGTGGAAAGGAAGATGGGGGAGATGGAAGCAACCATTCATCAGCTCAATAGGAAGGTCGTGTGTGGCCTTCAGCCAGCTCAGGAGTCACCTACGGAATCACATCGACCAGAAGTTTGAAAGTACCCCCTTACGACGGCAAGTCTTCCTGGGCCGCATTCAAGATACAATTAGAGACGGTTAGAAGAGCAAGTGGTTGGAGTGACCAAGAAGCACACTCTGCCCTCACACTAGCGCTCCGTGACGAAGCTCTTTCTGTAAGCACGAATGTGTAAGCATTATTGTGTTTCGGTCTGGAGGGCCCCATAGCTAGTGAAATTACTGGGTAAATGAGACTTAACATCTTGTCTCAAGGTGACGATCGCAATCGTCTCAGAATTTTTATATTTTTCAAGAATCCTGAGCTGAACTTCCTGCTCGTCTCGTCCTTTGTACTTATGTACTTACTTGTAATAGTCCAGTACAGAAGCTAATGTGGTGAATCTCTTCATCATCTACCACTTTGGCACTATTTCAAACACATCATTGTGGGTTGACTGTTGAAGCCAGCTTATTAAAAGACAAAGGGAAATTCCCGTTGAGTTGAGGTTTTGAGGATAGGTGAGGTGTCTCAAATTTCACGCGCTCAGGCATTTTATATAGTCCATTGTGCGTGTAATATTGGCTGTGTTACTGCACTCAACCCAACTCCAACCAAAAGCAAAAAGCCGACTAGAACTCTCGGGCTTCATCAGTTTTTAAGTAGGTATTACCAATATAACAAAGCTGAAGAATTTTTATTTGTTTAAACACGCCCATCTCTGGATCTACCTACTCGTAGGATTTTAATTATTATTTTCGTATGTGATAGCCAGTTTTAAGGCGTCGGAAATGGGATAGGCACACCTTTAATGTTGATTTTTGTGAAGTGAGTCGCAAAAAAAGTGTTACCGAACTGCTTTGTAAGGGTGTGCGGACTTAATGGTTATAGCGCTAACGAATTCGTGGCCAGTACTCATCCTGGTCGGCTCTTGGCCGCTGGTGTCAAGTGATATAACACAGTAGGCACCTATTTATGTAAAAAATTCATTATACACAGGTGAAACTGTGGGCCACCACTATTAATGAATAACGGTGAATGTTTCAGAGTATATTTATTTCTGGATTTGTATGCATTACTTTTTCCTCATATTTTTTAGGCCTCAGTTTCTACTGAATTGCGAGAGTTAGAGGAAAGACGCGGAAGGTTGCAGAAAGAGGCAGCAGCAGCTAGTGCTAAAGCTGACAGTGTTAAAGCTGAATACGTGCGGGCGTCAGCAGAATTACAAAGGTTGCGAGTATCAGCAGATCAGGCGCGGCTGGCACAGTTAGAAGCTATCAGACGAGATTCTCCTGAACTAGCTCCACCAATACAGATCCTACCATCCCGTCCCCCGCCAGTCCTACCACCTTTGGATCTATCTTCTGAACGGCAATGCCGCATGCATTCATGTTTTGATCATTCAAGGTGTTCTTTAACATCTGGCTTCCCAATATACTTTTATGATCCTGATATATATACGCCACTGGCAGATGCAGAGATCGATGGTTTTTTGAAGACTACTTTGCGTCAAACTTTGGGTTACAATGCACACCTGACTCAGAATCCAAATGAAGCTTGTATTTATGTTTTATTAATTGGAGAAGCTTTTCCTATAAACAAAAACCACTTGTAAGTATTCCGTTTAGTGGTCTCTAATACTATATCTGGGATTAACTTACCTTATTACCTAATTTATTTTCTTTCATTAACAGATCATCAAAGGAAAAATTTAAACTCCTAAATGAAACTGCTATTAAAAAACTGCCATATTGGGGTGGTGATGGTCGGAACCATATATTGTTAAACCTGGCAAGACGGGAGCTTTCAGTTGGCTCGGGGGATGCATTTCTGGGTGCATCAACTGGACGAGCAATGATTGCTCAATCCACGTTTACCCTACATCAATTTCGTCCTGGATTTGATATTGTAACACCTCCCGCATTGGGGCCGCCTGGAGGAGATGTCTGGGCAGACTGTGAGCCAATTGCACCTGCAAGACGAAAATACCTATTGAGGTAAGGTAATCTAAATACTACCCAAACACATGATTATTATTTAGTATATTTTAATAACAATTATTTAGTTTTCAGGGGTCAATATCACCGGTATACGATCCACATAGAGATCATGACAAGGCATTGATAGAAACACTACAGAAAACTGCAAATGCTACGCCCACTTCAGATGTATTTCACTTACATTTTGAATGTGATCCACCCGTGGAACGACGTGCATTGCTATCGATAGGTGATTGGGCATTATGTGGGACCGATCGATCGAGGCGTGCTGTTCTTAAAGATTCAACCTTTGTTTTAATTTTGGCACCGTCAGATCAGAATTATGCTTCAACAGCACTTTTACAAGCTAGATTATATGAGGCCTTAAGATCGGGAGCTATACCAGTCATACTGGGAGGGGATCGAATTCGACTGCCGTTTGATGAAGTTCTCGATTGGCGGCGGGCAACAATAGCATTGCCTAAAGCGCGTATCTCTGAGTTACATTTTCTATTGCGTGCACTATCCGACGCAGATTTATTGGCATTCAGAAGACAAGGCCGCGTTCTCTGGGAAAGATATTTAAGCTCACTACAAGCTAGCACTGACACCCTTTTAGCTGTAGTCCGAACTCGTTTAAACATACCTGCCCGACCAGCCACACCTACAGCAGGAATCCCCGCGTTTAATGAATCATTCTACCCACCAAAAATGGAGCCTCCAGCTGTGGACGCCGAACCCGAAGAAACTTTGGGGCCTCTAGAAGCTCCATATCCAAGTCCGGGGTACCGGAGAAATTATACCGTTTCTCTGTTGCATGGTTATGAGATGTGGAACGATTGGGGAGAGCCATTCGCTATATATCCTCAGTTGCCTTGGGATCCACCTGTGACGTCAGAGGCGAGGTTTATGGGTTCCGCGGCGGGGTTCCGACCCATCGCTGCAGGCGCGGGGGGCTCGGGAAAGGAGTTCAGCGAGGCGCTTGGTGGGGACCGACCTCGGGAACAGTTTACAATTGTAATATTGACTTATGAGAGAGAGACTGTGCTGGCTGCGGCGATAGCACGACTGCGCGCTCTGCCATACTTGAATAAGGTGAGGAACACATTTAGGAAAGCCTAATTATTAGAAGATGTTGTTTTCTTTATTTTTTATGGAAGAGGATAAACGACCGTATAGCGTCACCTAATGTTAAGTGATCACCGCCGCCCACATTCTCTTGCAACACTAGAGGAATCAATAGAGCGTTACCGGCCCTTTAGTAAAGTGTACGCGCCTTTTTTTGAAAGTACCTATGTCGTATAGTCCTGGAAACACCGCACAAGGAAGCTCATTTCACAGCTTAGTCGTCTGTGGAAGAAAATTTCTTGGAATCTGCACTTTACAGGAACGCCACACATCCAGGTGGTGGGGATGATATCCTAATGTGGCGTGACGTGCGAAGGTGTATTTTGGTGGCAGAAATCAGGTGGAACAGCTCTTCGCAACACTCCCCGTGATAAAAGCGGTAGAACATTACAATGAAGCGCCATCTCTACGCAACGCCAAGTGATCTAGCCGTTTACAGAGCACTCGGATCCTGTCTGTCTATTTTCATGTACATTATAGGTAGTGGTAGTGTGGAACGGGGTTAGCGGACCGTCGTGGTCCCAGTCGTGGCCCGAATCCGGAGCGCCCGTGGCTATAGTCCGCACACAACGCAACTCCCTCAACAACCGGTTCCTGCCCTACCATCTCATCGAGACTGAGGCGGTGCTGTGTGTCGATGACGACGCGCATCTGAGACACGATGAAATTGTCTTTGCCTTCAGGTAAAAAAGGGGAAAATGTTGAGACCTTTACTTTTTGAAGTGAAAACTTCTTTATCATCGTTGTGATTTGAAAGGAGATGAAACGAAAAAGCGAGAGTAAAAAGAGACAGACATAAATTTATAAGATTTAACCAGGCGATCATAGTTGATAAAGAGATTGTTTTATGTATGACACGAGTATACCTTAATATATTCTGCCGTCATGCGCACGACGTATCACTAAATAGACACCAGGAGACCATAAATATGGTAGCGGTGATACTAATGTCTTTCATAGCGGTGGAAATCAGGTGTCATCCTAGCAACATGTACTAAGTTTTCATATGCAGTTTAGAGGTTCATGCACAATGCAGGTTTCACTTCTGACATGTGTAGGTACTTTGTACGCTCGCAATATTTTTTTTAGTTTACTAGCTAAGATAAGTTTTTGCTTTATATAATATTACTAGCTGACCCGACAGACGTTGATCTGTATATAATAAACAGAATAATGTTTTCTTATGAATTTGTCAATAATAGAAAATATGTCCATACAAAAAAATATTGGAAATAAGAATTATTGCTTTAGTTTGTAAATTTTCTCCCACAATAACAACAGCCACTTGGTTAATGGTGGGTGAATTAAATCTTCTTGTGTGTTCACCGGCAGGTATTTTGTCAGCTCGAATGACAATATTATGTCTGTTTCATTTGCACGAACTCGTTGCATTCTAAGCCTATGTATTCATTGTCACTCTCAAACTTATGACTTATAATCTACATAAAAATAATCTGATAGATAGTTAACAACTGTTGTTAATCTACCAACCATTGTTAGCTAAAACTAAGGTTCTTTTTAACCTGAGAAAGTTAAAAAGATTTAAAAATTCTTATAAGTTATTCATTTTAAACTATTCTTTCAATTTGATTTCTGAACGACGGCGGATACATCAAAGGAAAAACAAAATTGTTGTTTTTATTTAGTTCTAAGGATTTTTATATTTATTCACCTTTTAAACCTTCCCTGGATTTCCACAAATAATTCAAGACCAAAATTAGCCAAATCGGTCCAGCGGTTCTCGAGTTTTAGCGAGACTAACGAACAGCAATTCATTTTTATATAATACTAGTGGACCCAACAGACGTTGTTCTGTCGGAAATTTCGGACACACGTCTTTAATTTGAAAAGTCAGTCCAGCTGTTAGAAGGAGTCCTCTAAAATACACTATATGGACGGAATTGAGAATCTAAACCAATCTCAAATTCACTGGAACACACAAACAAATCATCAAAATCGGTCCAGCCGTTTAGGAGGTAGTTGGAGGCAATTGTGAATCCAAACCATTCTCGAATCCACCTGAATACACACAGAAAGTTTCATTAGAATCGGTCCAGCCGTCTAGGAGGAGTTCAGTGACATACACACGCACACAAGAAATATATATATAAAGACTAGCTGACCCGACAGACGTTGTTCTGTATATAATAAATAAAATAATGTTTTTTATGAATTTGTCAATAATATATCATAACATCAAGAATTACTTCGTAAAATATGCACCCTGCTGTCGTAATGAAATTGTTTCACAGCAGAACTGTCAAACCGTGCGTCAATAAATTCTCTCATAGAAATTATGTATGGACACATCAAAGGAAAAACAAATTTGTTGTTTTTATTTAATTCCGAGCATTTTCCTATTTATTCTATTACTTCCACAAATAATTCAAGACCTAAATTTTCCAAATCGATCCAGCCGTTCTCGAGTTTTAGCGAGACTAACGAACAGCAATTCATTTTTATATGTATAGATATAATAATATATAGACAGATAATATATTTATTGTGACGTCACAAAATGGCCCAACCGAAGACCAGCGTTGATTTTCAAAGCAGCAAACATCCCGAGTTGGGACCATTTTGTTTGTTTCTTTCATAAGTTAATTATTTTAAGTCTTTGTATTTATGTGACCCTCTATACTTACCGATAAACGGTGTATTTTTTTAGCGAAGGTCATACTAATAATTATCTAAATTCCGAATAAAAAAACACTTTTTTTTAAATTTTCCGATTAAAAAAATTTTTAGGACTAAATTATGTCGAATGTTTTTATATTATGTTGAATATTTTTTATTGCACAGTAAGGGATGCCAAATCTTTTGTAATTGAACCGGATTTTGATATACTACAACTATATACCTAAGTTATCTGCAAGTTGAAGTTTCGTCAAAATAGTTCCAGTCATTTCCGTGATTAGTTTAAAGGCCGGCTACGCTCCTGTGATTCCTCTGGTGTTGCAAGAGATTGTGGGCGGCGGTGATCACTTAACAACAGGTAGGCTCGTTTGTCCTCCTATTCCATAAAAAAAATAGTTGGAATACACAGGATTTTTTTTTAAATTGGTATTGTGTATTTAATTTATTTATTCGATAATAATTTGTTTTTATAATAAATGCTAAGTATAATTTTTCCAAATTTTGAAGGGAAAGACGAATGAGCGTACAAGTCACCTGATGTTCAAGTGATCACCATCGCCAACACTCTCCTGCAACACCAGAGGATTCACAGGAGCGTTGCCGGCCTTTTCTGATGAGGGTGTATGCTTTTTATTCAAATATTATTCAAGTTTTTTTTTATGACCAACAAAAGTCAATTGCTACATAACTTTATTTAAAAGCATTTATAAATGTGTAACTAACTCTGACTGGGTATTTATTTGTATACCTACTGTATCACGTCCTAATTATCGATGACAATTTATAGTCCATGGTAATGGATTATCGATAAAATGTAATATTGATGTAATATTTTAAAGATAATCCAAGAACTATATTCAGGATTATCTTTAAAATTTAATGTAGACCTAGTCCATGGTAATGAATTATCGATAAAATTTTACATAGTCTATGGTAAGGGAATAAATATCGATAAAGACGAACTTCTTAGCATTTCATAGATTGGCCGTTCGAGTTCCAGAACGATGTACCTAACTTCGTGTGGCAGATCTGGCAGTTTTTACCTTTAAAAAATTTCTGATTCTTCTCTTAGAAATTCTTATGTTACCTTTTTAGCTTTTTGTTAATTATTTATATTATTAAAAATGTTCATCATTCGAATTATTCATCCTTTTTAATTTTTCAAGTTATACTTCTGTAGGCGCGTTATGAAAAATAATGAGAGTGAAATTTTAAGATGCTCGCGCACCACTGTAACACGAAAGTAACAGGTTCAAGTTGGTTCCATAAATTTTCTGACGTTTGCGTCACCCTTTTTTTGGTTTCTTCGTCCATTATTAGGCAAAGGGTTCAAGCCCATACAGCCGTATTCATTATTTAATAATTAATTGTCAAAGCCATCTTTGCAAGATTTTTACAAAATTGTTCTTTCTAAAATCGTAGAATAGCACGAGGAATAAATCATTTTAATGATTTTTGCTTCGTTAGGCCAAAGAAGTATAAATTCTTGCGTACATACATAAGAACACACAGAAACACATAAAAAGGAAGAGAGTTGCCATATATACATAGAATTCCCCCAAAGAGGTTCGCCCGCAACCTGATGAGACTACACAGGGACAAAATATTGTACAATTGTAGGTGTTGTCACCGGTCACTGTCCCTTGAACAAGCATCTGTCTATCATAGGTGTAACAGATAACCCTTCGTGCAGAGGATTCATGGAGGCAGAAGAAACGCCAGAACACGTGCTTATAAAGTGCAGGAGTTTGGCCGAATAACGGGCACAAATACTCCAATCACCAGCATCGCTTCCGGATGCATGCAGAAACTTAATTAGACTACTAGACTTCTGGAATGATCTGGGCTGGTTGGAGAAAGAAGACATATGAATACGCACAATGGCCCAATCAAAAGGCTAAGTGTGTGAACAGCCCAGTTAAACTAACTAACTATATACGAAGAATTTGTTGTAAGTGCTGCCAACCAACAGTACCCAACTCTCCCTGTAATATTTTATCATTTCACAGAGTATGGCGCGAACACCGCGACAGGATTGTGGGCTTCCCGGGACGGTACCACGCCTGGGATCTGAACTTCAACAATGGCTTCCTCTACAATTCCAACTATAGGTACCAGAAAACTTATACAATTTATAATACGTCTTGATAGAGCCTCTTGGTAGACAACCAATGAAAACAGGCCAGGCTTATTACTTTAATGTGCGTGACAACTGACAAGCGTTTTACACTTCTCGATTTGTATGACGTTTTCACAGTTGTCGCAGTCTATCTAGACGTTTAAATGATCTAAGCCACAAACATTACTCACATTAAGGTATACCTACATCTATTTAATTGGCACTCAATAATTCTATCAAAGTGGTAGAATTATTTATTACGAGAGACAACCCGCGTAGAATGCGGTGTGAAACACCAGTGAAAACCGCATTTAAATAGGTTTCCCCGTTTCTGAAATTTGCAGTAAAAATTTTATGGTCACGGACAGGAAGTCTAACCTCCATCTTCTTTTATGACAATAAGGGATGAGATGAGCAGGACGTTCAGCTAATAGTAATTGATACGATCTGCCCATAGCAATGTAGTGCCGTACAGAATTCTTTAAACCCCAAACATTCTGAGCGGCGCTACAATTGCGCTCGTCTCTTTGAGACATATGATGTTAAGTCTCGTTTGCCCAGTAATTTCACTAGCTAGCTAGCTTCAGACCGAAACACAATAATGCTTACACATTACAGCTCCACGGCAGAAAAAGGCACCGTTGTGGTACCCATAATCTAGTCGGCATCCTGTGCAAAGGACTGGCAAAAGTCAATCTCAAGTTGGACGAAAACAGTGGCAGTTTTCAGTCTTCTATTACGTTGATATATGTACTTATGAAAATAAATATATTTCTACAAATTGTTGCCGAAATATTCGCTACCGAAAGTTACTGTTTTTTTATCAACCTACTTTGAATTACGCGCGAATTCAGGCTAGAGTGTCACGGGGGCCGAATATGACGTCACGTGTTTGTATTTGCATAGGTTGAGCGAGTTTATAGTGAAAACATTGAAGCAACATCTACTATGCAGTCATTGATAGATTGACAGATGACGGCTATTATTAATAATGAATGTAGTATTTTTTAATAATAAAACTTATTTAAAAGTTACTAATTAGTAATATAATAATTACTAAAAAACCATAGATAATACGAAAAATATTTTTTAAATCGACCGCTACATACACTTTGTATGTATTTTGGCGTCTTGTCGTATTTTATTATGATACAGTTTGTTATAATAATATTTTTACTTTAAGTCTTTCAAATGAACTTTCGTTTGGTTCTTTTCGTATTTTGTCGTTTTAACTAAAAAAATATATACAAGAGCGACATCTCAAGTCAATTTCTTAATATGCAAATATTGGGGTTGAGCAGGTTATCAACTGTAAAGTAGATCCTGTAGCCACAACCTGAGAGTTGAACAAAGCAAACAAGATTTTATAACGATACGCTACTCGAACGGTTGGCTCAGATGGTTAGAGCACCGGCACGGAACGCCGGAGGTCGTGGGTTCGAGTCCCGCATCGTTCATAAAATTTTGTTTTTCTAATTTTATTTGTGTAAAAAAATATATCTGCAACTGGTCGCTTTCAAACTCAAACCCAGATTATACTTCGTCGCCATAATATTGTAATTACTATTTCAAACTTTTGTCTCACTGCACGTTTCATACTAAACTAATTTCCAATTTTTACTTAGGCAGTCCTGCCTCTTATTGCGTTAATATTTACATCCTCTTTGGTACTATTCATTTAAATATTATTAGAATTTCAAATTTAAAAATTGTTTTAATAAAAATGTCAACTTCAACTGAAATCAATGATAACTCGTAATTTATCAACCAAAACTTCACGGTACGCTTTGATGATCACTGAGCTGTGACGTCATCTGTTTCAGTTAGTTTTTCGTTTTTTATACTTTTATTTTATTGGATATCTTTCGAATGTCAATATTCCTTTGTCAAGTTCCTCTAGTCAATCCTTTTGCTATATATTGTTAATGGGTAATGTAATGTTGTTATTTGACATATTATACGTTAGTGTTATGTTATTACAAAAAAAAATATTTAAACATGGCTTAGATACGTGTTTTCTTAGATAGTGACCTAACTATAACAACGTCAGTGACGTCATAATAACGACGTCTTAAATGGAGTTTATCTTTTTCATTTATAAAACAACTTGTTTAGCCTGTGTTTAACTAAAACGTCGTTAAACACAACATAAACTGAAATGTACAGGAACAATTAGAGGAACGGAGCGCAATTTCTGACAGCTGTCATCTATTTGTCTTTTTCATCTATAAATCTTCCAAAAAAAAATGATCTAAGTATCAGTTAGACACACCTTAGACAAGCTTCGAGTCGTGTTTAAATATGAGCAATGACAAAACGCGCGCTGTTTCGAATTTTTTTTTTAAAACAAATGTTCAACACGTGTTTAATTTTTTTTCTGCACATATAGTATTTTGAATAAAAATATTTAAAATTAAATTTTGAATTTCTAAAAACGACTTCTATGATCATGCTTATTGCTTTGCTAAACTTCTCTTTTTTCGTTTTTAATAATTAAGTATACGCATTGTTTTTTTTTTCCAGTTGTGAATTGAGTATGGTGCTGACGGGAGCTGCTTTCGTCCATAAATATTATCTGTGGGCGTATTGGCGCATGCTCCCGGCGGCCATTCGGGATTACGTCGACGAGTATATGAACTGCGAAGATATTGCGATGAACTTCCTTGTGGCTCACATCACAAGAAAACCCCCCGTCAAGGTAAAACCTCAACCAGTCTATATTAATAATTATTAATATTATTATAATAATTAATTATTTCTAATGTAGCTGCTCCTCCTTCTATAAATTTTTGGGCAGGGCGTATCAATTACCATCAGCTGAACGTCCGGCTCGTCTCGTCCCTTATTTTCATTAAAAAATATAAGAAAATTTAACGTCTTTGACTACACAAGTATTAATCGTGTGTATGTGTGGGTATGCGTGAAAGTGTGTGTAGGTATTGTGTATTATGTTAAGGTTGTACCAAAGATTTTCGGTTTCCATATAGGATAGTTGTATTCAATTCAAATTCAAATATTTTTATTCAAAATACTCCTCAGACCTGAGAAGAACGGGCACAACAAACTTAAAATATTTTGATAGAAACTTTTAAGCCTTGATAATGGGGTGTTCTTTAAATTTGCAATAGGTGGACGAGCTATTCATTGTCGTATAAATATTTTGTCCAGGTGACGTCACGGTGGACATTTCGTTGTCCGGGGTGTCCTGTGACGCTGTCTGCGGACGAGACGCACTTCCACGAGAGACACAAGTGTATACAGTTCTTCTCGCAGGTAAGTTACCCCCATACACTTACAATAAACTAGCGTATAGAGGAACAAGGCCTGCGAATGAGGAGAAGATATATAACGGAGATACAGCAATATACTGCTTCAGATTCTTAAAAGTTATTATATATTTTTTGTAATCGCATATAAAATGCTGGCAAAATACCTTTTATTTACGGTGTGTGTGGATGATGCCTGGTACACGAGGGCAAATCGCTCCCAGATCTGTTTTTTTTAAAGGGATATCTCTAAGGTTATCAACTGTAAAGTAGATCCTGTAGATGGAGTCACACCCCGAGAGTTGAACGAGACATACCAAGATTTACGGGCCTTATAAGAAAGCTCATGGTCGCTCAGGGGGCAATGGAGCGGGCTATGCTCGGAGTTTCCCTGCGAGATCGAATCAGAAATAAGGATGTCCGTATGAGAACCAAAGTCACCAACATAGCCCAAATGATTGCGACACTGAAGTGGCAGTGGGCAGGACGCATATTGACGGTCGGGCAGAAAAGTCCACGAATGGCGACCACGTACCGGAAGACGTAGTGTTGATAGACCACCACATGATGGGCCGACGATCTGGTCAAGATCACCGGAATACGTTGGATAAGGGCTGCGCAGGACCGATCGTTGTGGAGATATTTGGGGGAGGCCATGTCCAGCAGTGGACGTCTTCCGGCTGATGATGATGAAAACATTCGAGAGGTTACAACCGTTAGCTCCTCGGTTATAAATATTGGTTGCAAATTTAATTTTATAGAAGCATTTATCTACTAGCCATAGTTTTAATTGTATGTACAGGTAATGGGGTATACTCCGTTGCTGTCGACCCAGTTCCGCGCAGACTCGGTGCTGTTCAAGACGAGAATACCTCACGACAAACAGAAGTGCTTCAAGTTTATTTAAAGAACTGAACAGGTTATGTCATCTATTGCTTTAATATGTATCTTTATTATGATACTAACCTCATGGTATCTACTAGCCGCTTTTTCAGCAAGTTATTGTAAACTTCGCAAGTCAAGTTTTGTAGAGCGGTATGAAGGATTTCGGTGAGTTCGCCAGAATTTAATATAATGGTTAGAGGTAATGTCGCGCCGTGTTACTGTCTATGATGAAAAATGTTCTCTATGCTAATATTATAAAGAAGAAAGATTTGAATGTTTTGCATTGAATAGGCCCGAAACTACTGAACCGATTTGAGTAATTCTTTCACTGTTGGGAAGCTACGCTATACCCGAGTGACATCGTATAGTATATTTGCAAAAAATTAGGGATCCTTACTAAAAGTCCAGTAATGTAAGCCAAAGATTTATATATAAATCCAGTGTCCTGATGTTTGTTTCCAGTGAACTCCTAAACTAATGAACGGATTTTAATGGGGATTACGTCATTGAGTTTAGTCCAACTTGAGAGATAGGATAGTTTTTATTTCAATCTGGGACCCCAATATTTGTGTTATATGGACATATTTTCTTAGGAGAGAATTTATTGACGCACGGTTTGACAGTTCTGCTATGAAACTATTTCATTAACAGAGAGCATATTTTACGAAGTATTTCTTGATGTTATGAAATATTATTGACAAATTAATAAAAAAACTGTATTTTATTTATTATGTATAGAACAACTTTTTTTTCTGAGTGTGAATGAAATGAAATCATCAAATAAAACTGTTAAATGAAATTGTATGTATTGTATTTTGTATGCGAAAAGCAAATATGATAAAGTGTATATAAATCATAAAAGTTATATTGTGTTTGTGATATTCAAACTACCGAATACTTGATAAAAACAGTGAAGACGTAATCTATACGTAGTATGATCCCGATCACTCTTATCTGCGCCCGTCATCTTGAGACTGAAGCCGGCATGATTAGTTTTGACTAAATTTAGACGGAGCAACCGTTTTGAATAAAGTTTTATAATTATTAAGTTGTCACCTAGTCTGTTTTAAAATCTTTTTATTTTACTTTTTGTAGGTTTAAATTATTATCATTATAAGTTAATAAATAATTAATCAAGCTTAAGTAATATTGTATTATTCAATGAAATCAAACGATTTTTGTCGTTATTTATTGCAATGTTAGATCAAAACCGCTCTGAATTGTTGAGTGCAGCTGAATGAATGTATTTGTTAACGTTCTTTTTTTTAAACTTTATGTTATGAATTGTAATTTTGGTTACAACAAAAATACTGATATAATATTTGGTAGTATCGTCCCATAGACTTACAATCTTTGATTAAGGATTGGTCTCCAATGCGCTCCAGCTAGATACCGCATTAGCTAAGAACAATAGTGTTTATTGTTTCGGCAACTATTAGATGCTTGTGTGCGTGGCATCTTGACACTCAATGGTATCTTTCTAATTTTGTAACATACGCTTCGTGTTATTTTACATTGAAATTAATAAAATACAAAATAATTATGATATAATGTGATTTCAGAGTCTTTCTTATTTCTTGTAGTATTATTTTTACAAACTTTTAGTACGCAACGCAAATTTTAGTTTCAATTATTAGCAAAGTTAAACAAAACATGCGGCATTGTTCGAGACTGGCTCGAGTACCCCCACTTGGGCGTAGTATTAGTTGCCGCACTTGGAGACCAATCCTTAATCTAAGATTAGAATATAACTGCGTATAGAGGATCTGACAACTCGGTAATGTGTGACCAATTTTAATTTATCACTGTGTACGTTACCTCGTTTAATATTCAATTCCATCGTGGCGGACTATTTACGACTTGCCAATTAAAGTCAGTCAAATAGTATCTCCGATAGAGGTGTTCTCTCTCGCACATTTTGGTTGTCTATACGCCAGTATACTGTAAGTCTATTTGTCATACCATAGCCTACTATTAGTGATGGTCATACTAAATATTAATAAAGGATTTTCTTATATTTGTTTCGATTTTGGTGCTAGATGTGTGAAGAACTATCTGTATTGCATAATATTGAAATGTAGTTTAAACTATTTACTAATTATATTTATATTATGATAATAGGACATTAATGGTGTTATTACAAAAAAAAATTAAACATGGCTCAGACACGTGATCTAACTATAACATCGTCAGCGACCTAACAATAACGACGTCTAAAATGGAACAATAGAACAAATAAAGGAACGGAATGCAATTTTTGACAGCTGTCATCTATCTGTCATCATAATTGTAATCTAAATCTTCCTTAGGAATATGATCTTTTCCTTAGACAAGCTTGGACTCGTGTTTAAATTTAAGCAATGTCTAAAAGATTGTTCAACACTAAAACAACAGAAAGAGACAGATTTACAATAGAACAATTTTTTAAACCAAGTGTGCAACCCATGTTTAACTTTTTTGTAATAACCGTAAACGTTTTATATTATGCTAAAAGAAAAAGGTTTATTTATTCCTGATGTGTATGTGTGGTACGTGATGACTTTTGTTTCTTATTCTCAATATTAGAAAACGATATGTTGCGCTTATCCAACGATAAATAAGGATGGAATTAAGTCGCAGTTTGGTTGGTTATGTGGGTCAATGACCGAAATTCTCTGCTCCGCGATCGATGTGTGAAATTGTAATTGTTATAAAAAAATTCGTGGTTACAAAGAACACATGTCGGAAGTGAATCCTGCATTGTGTGTGCATGAACCTCTAAACTGCATATGAAGTCCTGAGGGCCTACCATCAACTTTTAATAAGCGATGCGAATCCGATACAGTTCAGAAGTTCGTACCATGAAGTGCCTTTTACTGAATAGCGTTTGGATAGCAAATGAAGAATGAACGAAATAAAATTGCGTTTCGAAACCTAAAATGATATGATTTTAGCGGTTTTTTTTGCGTAGAAAATACTAAAAATACACTTTAAAATTGCGCAATTGCGTTAAATTATAAACCATTAAGCCCTTTTTTATACTTATTAAATAATAGTAATGTAAATAAATATAGTTCTTTGAATTACAAATTAAATGTTTTCTTATGTGTTTTCGTAAAAATAACGAGTTATGAACGCACCTCCATTGATGTTTGATTTGACAGGACCAGACTACATTTTTTTTAATTTAAATCGGTCACTTTGACAAATAAGCTATCCAGTTTAGGTTGAAATAACACCTCATGGTACGAATGAATGAACGAACTAAATCAGTTTGCGATTCAGTTGATATCATTGCGATTTAATCAGTTGATTTAACGTCAACCTAAATTAGATAGCTCTAATCACGTCGTGGTACGAAATAGCAATGCAGTTCATTTTTAGGTTGTCAATTGAATCGCAATAAGAGTTCATGGTAGGCCCGCTGGTATATTATGTTGCTAGGATGACACATGTTTTCAACCGCTATGAAAGGCAATACCATCACCGCTACCATATTTGTTTGCCTGGTGTCTATGTACTGTAGTAATAAGTCGTGCGCATAACGTCAGAATATTATATTAAGGTATACTCGCGTCATAACCATAAGACAATCTCTTGTCCAAGTATGATCGCCTGGTACCAAAACATTGTATAAGGCTTCCTATTTCAATTTCTCTTACGTTCAATCTTATGAATTTATGTCTCTCTTTACTGTCGCTTTTTCGTTTCATCGTGACGATGCTAAAGAAGTTATTCACTTAAAAAATTTACCTTTACAATTATTAATTATGTTAATTGTATTCTAAATTATCTTCACATTTGTGATT
Source organism: Leptidea sinapis (assembly GCF_905404315.1). Lineage (NCBI taxonomy): Eukaryota > Metazoa > Arthropoda > Insecta > Lepidoptera > Pieridae > Leptidea > Leptidea sinapis. Next base: position 7,756,241 of record NC_066287.1, on the reverse strand, counting down.
ATTTTTTGAACTGATTTAGTTATGCCCATATTTAATTACAGTAATGAAATCCCCGATTATGAAAACTACATTGTTGTAAAAAGCATTTTATTATATTTTTATATTGTGTGTCGAATGAATTATTATTAAAATATTGAAGTAGTCTAATATTTCTTATTTCTTTATATAACCTACCGCCTACCACTGTTCCATTTTTGGTACATTTACTATACTTTCTTCGATTTTGCGCAAGAAAAAAAGGGAAACTACAGAAGGAACACCAAAATTCGCAAACAACGAAATATTTTATTTCATTGTATATGCTGATTGAGGCAATATTTATATACAATATAATGGTTACTATGTATGTATACACTTCTACAATAAAGTCCCAGCCACTGTTCAGGCATTATCTATAAATAAATTTAAATGTTTTATAAAAAAATGGCTCTGTCGTAAATCCTATTACTCCACAGCTGAATATCTAAATGATCAGACAGCCTGGGACTAGATTGTGATCATTTTATAGCGATAGAAATGACTGTACAATATTGCATATTTTTATTGAAAAGAGCGCAAAAAAAAAGAATGCTGGGAGAGTTTCTTGCGCCGCTTCTTCTCTCTCAGAGCGCCATTTGTTTCCGGTAGTAGTATCTAGTAGCATAAGAAATGACATCAAAAAGAATTCTAAAGGAATCAATTTTGAGAAAATAAATGCCTTTTATTCTAACTGCACAGTATCAGCGCGCTCCAAATCAAGAAACTGTTTCGGACTTATGTATTCAACTTTTTCAATAATAGCGATGATTCATCAGATATGAAGTTAGATGATTATGTATAATAATTTCATTATTATTAAAAAACATCCATTATACCTAATTGAAGTTACATACTCATTTTGTTTCCTTTAACGCTATTCACACCTAACACAATTCCGGTATAACTGAGCGTTTGGCTTGTCTATAAATATGAACCTATTACGAAACCTGTAAAAGAATGTGTATTAGTAATAACATGACCACTTGTACGCACTGGTACACAAAGTTTAGGGAAAATAAAACATCATTTTACTAAAATACATTTATTTGTAAAAGTATGATCAGCAAAAATGAACCTGATTTAACAATCGTTGTGGTATTATTATTTTATTACAGAATTGAGTGTTACATTTAAAAAGAACATTCTTGATAATACCGAACACTGGATTATCAACAAATTTTTAAATGTTACGTAAGCGCCTATGTATAATTTCAAAATAATATTTCTACCATAGATAATTTATATGTATAGACAGAGTCTAGCTGTTAGACAACGTATGTCGACAGGCCACGTCATACATTGCACAGGCGTGTGCATGACAGCTACGTTTTACACTAACAATACGTCATTTGTTTTAGTGTGCGGGGTTTGCTGAAAATAGAGGATAACTGTTCGCCGCAATTTTTCCCCGTGTTTGCAGCTGTCACAGTCTATATAGACATATAAATTATCTAAGGTTTCTACTTTGCTTGATCACTAAATAATTTAAACATAAAATAACCACTAAAGCGTTCAATAAAAATCGCAAAACATCAAACACACGTCTTAACCTACACACAAATTGTGTCTTAATAGTACATGAGCTACATTTATCTTATAGTTATAAACATTCATCTTATATACTAAATTTAAACTTTGGAAGATATGAGATAGTCGTGAGATTATATATATATTTATACATACAATATGGTACTTCTATGGCGACATTAAATAAACACACAAGTAGGTAGGTAGGGCTACTAAACTGTTATCATAATAAAACTAAAAATTGAAGTTAATAATTAATATTTTCAAACAAACAAATTATACATTTATAAAACAAAATTTTAATCAACTCATGTGGACGCTACTTACCAAGAGTTCTGAACGGTTACGGCTCAGCGTGGGGCAAGTAGGCAACAATGACGCGGTGCGTGGAGATCATATGACACAGTACTAAGCAGTGAGACTACGTTACATATAACTTACAGGCTGTTCCGTAATGATATTAAATGGAAAATTGATTTATGTAGACGAATTAAATATTTTTATTTTTAAATTTATTTCATTCATGGTTACGGTTAAGTAGATATGCCCGTGCGTTTATTTTAAAAGTCGCCATGTAATTCTGCTTTTAGGTATTACTTACAGGATTATAAGATAATTTATGTTGGGTTGGTAGTAAAAGAGTATACATTAGGGGTACTACTAATACTATTCAGCAATAGATGCATCTAATATACGGTGTTAGTGTTATATCAATAGGTTGTTTGTTAGTTATAAAATGTCTAAAATGACAAACTTACAATTTAAAATATATACAAAATAGGACAGTAAGCTCGGGCCATTATAAGTTTATAAAATTTTAATATAACAAAGTAAATTAATTACAATGAATTATATGTTTAAAATAGGGTTACAATGCAGCGCCGTATGGCGGCTTCGTCTTAGATATTTGACGGTAGACAGAAATTTTCTTAACGAGACGTGCTATGGGTACATCTATAAATATAATGACGTAAAACATCGGCGTCGCCGCAATAATCTCTTCAGCTGAAATCGGATGAAATTAAGAGGTTAAATTTTACAATTTTAAGTTCTAATTTTTCAACAGTCTTTGAACAAAAAATTATCTCCATCATTAATATTTTTTATTTTGAAAAACCCTTCCAATATTGTCTGATTCATCGTCCAATTCCACCCCTCACTTTTGGGATGCAGTTGTTTTCCTCCAAAAATTAAGTCAGTAAAACAGTAAATATATATTGTGCATTTTATGTTAGGAGTCAGTCGTGTCAAATATAGAATCTAAACTGTGTGAGCTTTATCTCACTTTTGTGAATATATTGAACCTATTCAAATACGTTTCGTGCGATTTCTTTCCAACTAATGGTCTCTCTACTGATTAAGATCATGTCAGCTGTTGTAGAATTCACTTGCTACCGTCAACATACAGAAGGAATATAGCGGGATATTGCGTAATAACTCGTGGCGTAACGTAACGTTATGACAATACAAAAAACAACATGGCGTCGATTATTATTATAAAATTCCGCGAATTTTAAAATATTGAAGCATTTTTGCGATTATCGATTGAATAAATCTTAAATTCTTTTTGTAATTCAATATAACCTTATAATAAATTTGGAACACTTTTCGGTGGTTTACTATAAGCATAAAATAAATTTGGGACATGTTTTTGATTGTAAAACCATATTTGCGCTATTGGTTGTATTATTATATAATTTCAACTCACCTTATCACGGGAAGCACCTGGTGGTGTTTGAATCGAAAATACGACTCCAAAAATGCTTTAAATTACTCCACCAAGTCCGTCTGTGCAGCGCTGGTGCTCGCAGCGGCTCCTATCGGGGCGATGGTCGCTGGCTTCTCAGCGATACAGGAGCGAGCCACTGACGCGAACAGTCTACAAACAATATTGTATTTAGTAGAAGCCCCAGCCCCTGGTATGGTTATATGGAATACAATCAAAATCACATTATTCATGTTGGTCAAGGAAATGACACTTTTGAATGTAAAAACATTATTATTCATATTGTATTTACCGACACTATGATGAGAAGAAGTGGCAAGAAACTCATTTAAATCAACATATACGGATTCATCGTTTTACAAATCATTACAACTAGGTACAATTTATGTAAATTGATGCATCAAAAATAGATACTAGATACTACTATCGCTTCGGAAACAAATGGCGCTCTGAAGGAGAAGAAGCGGCGCAAGAAACTCTCCCAGCATTCTTTTTTTTTGAGCTCTTTTTAATGAAATATACAATATTGTACTGTTATTTCTATTGCAATAAAATAATCAGTAAGATATTCAGCTGTGGAGTAGTAGGATTTACGACAGCCATTTTTTAATAAAACATTTAAATTTACTTAATTAATTCATGTAAAAAGAAGCTTATCTTAAGCTCAGCATAATCTCAGCTGTCAAATGACTATAACTACCAAATCAAAGATTGCGCTAATCTTGAATTCAGCCAAGTTTTACTTAAGTAAAGTCTGAGTAAACTCTATAGATTTCAGCCTAACATGGCGGATCGTTCCCATGGTATCGCGCGGTTATGATACAATAATGATGAACTAAATATTTTACCAGTGGGAGGCTGCTTTGCACAGGATGCCAGCTAGTTTATGGGTACCACAACGGCGCCAATTTCTGCTGTGAAGTGTAATGTGTAAACATTACTGCTTCACGCAAATGAGACTTAACATCTCATGTCTCAAGGTGACGAGCGCAATTATTGTAGTGCCGCTCAGAATTTTTGATTTTTCAAGAATCCTGAGCGACAATGCATTGTAATGGGCAGGTTGTATCAATTACCATCAGCTGAACGTCCTGCTCGTCTCATTCCTTATCTTCATATAAAAAAATAAAACAAAAACTTACTTTTCAATCTCCGGCGCGCAATGCACGAACTCGTGTGACCAAAACTTGTACGCGGGATTCTTGATGAGTTCTATGAACGTGATGAGCAGGCCCCACGGATGTGGTCTGTTCACGATCAGCCTCTCCAGAAGCATCCTGGTGATCTGTTCCTGTACTGCCTCGGAGTTGGCTTCGGCGAACAGGTACAGGAGGCAGCAGCTGAAGTAGTGCGTGTGACTGTTTGGATAGCGCAGCTGGTTCGCTATTGCGTTCAGGAACAAATATCTACGACAAAAATAACATTATAACTAAATATAGTAAAAATAGGGTCACTTACGGCCGTTCTCAATATACTATCTACAGAGAGAGATAAATTACTACCTTCAGTAGTCAGCTGTCAATAATATCCCCGATAAGTCATTCTTATCGCCTTGTATTGGGACGCGTGAATTGATATTTCCATTCAAACTTCTATCGCTGGTATGCTAAACATCGTCCCATTGATAGACTGCGTGTACGGATAAGGTTACCGGTTACCGGTGACTTTTCTGTCCCAATAAACTTATCGACGGTAACTCACCCTATCCGTACACGCTGTCTGTCAATAGGACAACGTATAGTATACCAGTGATAGAAGTTTGTATGGGAACTGCAATTCACGCGTTCCAATATGAGGCGATAAGAATGACTTATCGGGTATATTGGGACAGCTTCAGATTATTGACAGCTTATTACTGACAGTAGAAGGTAGTAATTTATCTCTATCTGTAGATAGTATATTGAGAACAGCCGTTAGGGTCTTTCAAGAGTAGACCGAACTCCCACCTTAAAGACCGGCAACGCATCTCTAGACACCATGAGCGGTTGCCTCACGACTTCCTATCACTTGAGCCTCTTGCCCGTTTGCCCCCTTTTATATCTATACTAATAAAGGGTGTCCAGCGGGAATTTTTCAACTTTAAATAAACGTTACTCATTTGTTAGCGGGGTTAGGGCTGCGGAGGGGGTGACGTTAGAAGCGACGTTTCTGCGGATTTGTCAGTCGCCATGAGTCATTGGTCGGGCGCGCACCGCGCGTATGCGGTGGAACAATATTTGTTGAACGGCAATTCGCCTATTCGAGCGCGTCGTGCTTTTTGTTTGCATTACAACATTCGGCGATTAAGCGATGGTCCGAGTACGCAGCTTATCAGAACGTGGGTGCAAAGATTTCGAGAAGAAGGGACAATGATCAATAGGCCGCCACCAGGACCGTCTACGTCGGCAGCAACACCAGAACGAGTGGCACAGGTGCGTCAAGAAATTCTTAGAAATCCAAGGAAATCAGTAAGAAAGATTGCCGCCTCTACAGGCATTAAGAAGTCAACTGTGCATACGATTTTGAAAAAAAAACTAAAGCTTCATCCCTATAAAATGCAAATTGTCCAAAAATTGAATGAGAACGATTATGTTTCAAGAGAAAGGTACGCCAGAACGGCTTTGCAACGATTTCGAACCCCCAGAACACTTGGAAACATATTGTTCAGCGATGAGGCACATTTTCACATCGGGGGTTACGTAAACAAGCAAAATATGCGTTACTGGAATCCCAACAACCCAAGAGAACGTCATCAGAAAAGTTTGCACTGCCCGAAAACCACAGTATGGTGCGCCATCTCAGCTCAAGGAATAATCGGACCGTATTTTTTTAATCAGGGGGAAACTGTGGATACCTCTGTATACTGCCGCATGATTGATGAGTTTTTAGTGCCGCAATTGCAAGTTTTTCCAGGACGCAACAATAGGACACATTTCCAGCAAGATGGGGCAACCCCGCACACTTCCAGGGTGTCCATGTCGAAGTTAAGGGACATTTTCCCTGGAAAATTAATAAGCAAGTACGGAGACATAGCCTGGCCACCACGATCGCCTGACTTGACGCCCTGTGATTTTTTCTTGTGGGGATACCTCAAGTCCAAAGTTTACTGTAATAATCCCCGCACCATATCTGCCCTACAAGAAAATATCCGGCGTGAAATTGATGCAATCCCCCAAGCACTGTGTTCGCGCGTATTCGCCAATATGAGGGTTCGCTTACAAGAGTGTGTTACGCGAAATGGACGTCACTTGGAGGACATTATTTTTAAAAAATAAAATCCGCAGAAACGTGCTTTGTTTTAAAAATATAATAAATATTTTGAGTTTAATAATATGTTTTTTATTTAAGTTTAAAAAACAAAATTTTCCGCTGGACACCCTTTATTATAAAGCTGCAGTGTTTGTTTGTTTGTTTGAACGCGCTAATCTCTGGTACTACTGGTCCGATTTGAATGATTCTTTCAGTGTTGGGTAGTCCATTTATCGAGGAAGGCTATAGGCTATGTTTTTTTTTTCAAAATTAGGGATCCGTAATAAAATTGCTACTTTGTAACACAAGGTGTAAAATCGAAAACCTATTTTTGCGTGCGCTGCAAAAACTATTGACAATAGAACAAAATGATGTACAGGCTATAATATAGGCAATATTTTATTACTTATAAAACTATCGCGTGAATTATACTTTATATGGCAAAACAACGTTTGCCGGGTCAGCTAGTATTATAATATCTTAACTAATTTATACGTCTAAATAAGACTTATTTCTGCTAAAAACAGGCCAGGTTTATTACTTTAGTGTGCGTGACAACCAACGTCTTATACTCGCGATTTGATGTCACTCGGCATTGCTCAAAATAGAGGTGGACTGTCAACCAATTTTTTTTCGACGTATTCACAGCTATCATTTCACACCTTCTTCAAAAGATTTGGATTAACTTATTACTATTCAAGCTTACCGTCCCTCGTAGTCAAAGTCCACGGTGAAGTTCTGGAAGATGTCCATGTGCGCGGAGTGAGCGATCGTGGACATGTTGGGTGTCTGTCCTTTGGCCTTAATCTGTGCGATAGCCTGTGTGCCCACGTAGAGCACCAGCCCGTTTATAAGTTGACAGTTGTAGCGACGCGCGGGATCGTTCACCACCTGCCACCACAGGTACATCAAGTTTAAGGCGAAGAGTAAGCAGAAAACACGCAAACATGCTGTTTTTAGACAAGTTTGGTGGTGAAAGTATAGCATTTCAAGCTATGAACACTACTTAATCCTGTTACACATATCCTTAAGTCTTATTTGTAGGTTTCTAATGTTTGCTGTTGGTTATAGTTAACACTGCCGAGCCTTTTTGAACTACCACTTTTCTTTGAAGTTAAACAAGTTTTTTGGCATGGCGTGACGAATTTTTTTGGTACTTCTCTCAGAAAAGTTATTCTTATAGCTTGTACTTTTTTGTGTAGGTTAATTTATTAAGATTAGCAGTGAATAACAAGGATTGTAAGCATATAAACTGATTTCCACGCAAGAATTTTAAAATATTGGGTTTGTTACATAGATGGCGGGCCGGCAGCCGTGAACTCATATCGCTCAAGATCGCTAGCATTTAGTGTCGCCTTAAAGACATAATGCTATTCCTTTTCATCATCATCAGCAGGAAGACGTCCACTGCTGGACAAAGGCCTTCCCAAAGATCGATCTTGGGCTGCCATTATCCAATGTATGATCTTGACCAGACTGTCCGCGTCGGTCAATCTTGTGGGGGCCTACCAACACTACGTCTTCCGGTACGTGTTCGTCATTCGAGGAATTTACTGCCCTGCCCACTGCCACTTCAGTTTCGCAACCATGTGAGCTTTGTCAGTGACTTTAATCACTTTTGAGTATTCTCTATAAATTATATGTATATGATATTATTATGTTAACACACTTTTACACAAATTATCTTGTCCCTAACTACAAGATATTTACTGAAATATACATAAATAATAAAAAAAATAGGCTTAAGGCTTTTAAACTTATTATTTAATAGCCTGAGGGCGGTCACTCCATTCCCAATCTGTGGTATCATTAAGAAAGTCATTTACGTTATAGTAACCTTTACCACACAAACGTTTTTTAACAATTCTTTTGAATAACGTAATACTTTTGTTTTAACCATTTTCTGGGATCTTGTTGTAAAAGCATATACATCGCCCCACAAAAGACTTACTAACTCGACTGAGCCGAGTAGTAGGCATCATCAGTTCATGTCTGTTCCTGGTGTTAACATTATGGTTATGACAGTTTCTGGCAAATTCACTTATGTGCCTATGAACATACATTACATTATCAAGAATATTTTGAGAAGCAACAGTCAAGATGTTAATTTCTTTGAATTTTGCTCTCAATGATTCTTTGAGATTATCTGATTATGATATCACTAATCACCGAATTTAATATCTAGAAACCAGCACCTACCAGTGATTCTGTTTACTTTGACATCACACTACGCTTCAACCAATAGCAGTGTGCTGCGATAATACATTATATTGCGCGCGTATTTATCGAATTATTGTTTTATTAATATTAATTTTTACAGAAAAAAATTAATAAGAAAAATTATTGAATATACAATCAATATTAAATAAAAAAGAATAATAATATTTGCATATATCCTATAATTTTTGTTGATCTTACCATTTGCAAAATAAAAATTATATACATTACTAACACCGTTAACATTAACGGCCGTTTTCAATAACCTATCTATCCTTAGTTTAACTTACTATAGGTAGACAAATCTATCCTTTTACACTTACTTACATTTCAATAACCTATCGACATAAAAGATTGGACTATAACTATGGATAGATAAGATCTTGTCATTAAACAGTGACAGCAATATATCCGTAACTAGAGATACGTTATTGCAAACGGCCCTAAGTAAAGTTTATTGATCAATACTTACTTGTATATTACTCCTCAGCTCCGTGAGGAAGGTGACAGGTGTCCTCGCCGCCAGATACGCATCTAAGTCTTTCTTGAACTGCGACGGCGGTATGAGGGTACCGTAGTTTATCACGGCACGAGGTGGTGAGTTTATCTCGACGAGCAGGTCTACTTTCAGGTTCGGCGTGAACGGGTCCGGGAGGCGCATGTTTCGCGGGAACGCCGACAGGATTAGGTTCCTCATCTGGATGCAGTTTGGTGGAATCGCGTCGCAGAAGCCGTAGTGATAATCGCACAGGAATTCGGGGAAATCGTGCAATAACACGAGCAGCACTTTGAGCGTGCCTTTGTATAGGGTCATCACGGGTGCCGCTAGCTCTGTGTTCCGCAGGAACGGATCCAAGAACTTGAAGAGATCGATGAGTAGTGTCGAATACATCCCCCATCCCTGTAAAAGGTGAATTATTATAATATTTTATGCAACAGTTGTATAAGAAGGGTAAAAAAACTTGGGCGGTGTCGGCAGACTAGGTAAATTTAAAATGCAAGGTTTTCGATTTGCCACTTAAATAGGTGAGTGTTTATATATTTTTTTCAAGTAATGGCAAAGGTACACCCTGTATGGGCCAACGCGGGGAAATTGAAAATTACAAAATATACCAAGCGGGATCTTGGCAAATTATATAAACAAGTTTTTTTCTTAAGTTGACATTAGAATGTTTAGTCTAATGACTTAAACATGAAAATATTATGTATGTAATAAAATAATATGTACTACATATTACCTAATATTTCTATGAACCTACCATACCTAGTCTAGACTTAGAAGTCTGTGGCACCAAAGCAACTGTGCTTTTTTGGCAGCATTATAGTACGGTAAACAATGCTTTTTAACACCATAGAGTATGGACTTTTACAAAGACTCAATAAAGTATGTACTTATATTACTGATTGTGGCTGTATAAATGACAAATAAAAGAAGAGGAGTAGAATAGATGAGAAGTAAAGTATATTTTATACACCATAACCTTAAAATTACATTACGAAAAGAGTACACTGTGTCGATGTTCTCGAAAAATTTAAATGAGTATTATCATAATGTATCAAAAAAAATTATACCCTACTTAGCCAAGATATTGAAGCTTTTTAATAGTGAAAGGATGTTAGCATTCGATTCCGTATTTCCTTATATTAAGCATGAATAACAAATTAGATTTTATATTATACTAGTTGCTGCCAGCAACCTCGTCCGTAGCGTGGTAATATGTAGATTGTAGCCTCTATGTTGTCCGACATCTCGTTAATATTTATTCAAAATTGTAAATACATCTAATCAGCAGTTTTGCGTTTTACCCAGATATACAAACAAAATTTCTATAAACTAATTTTTTGGCTTCGGTATTGTTTGTAGAGCAGGTATTAGCAAAAAAATTATATACATTTTTTACTTTGCTACAATTTTACTATATGTATGGATATATCTATATATTATTAAATATATCAAATTGAGAGTTAAACAAGACATACTTAAATTTCGTTCGATGCGTAACTCGGGCGGTTGGCTCAGTAGGTAAGAGCGCTCGGACGGTTTATTATATATTCCCAAGCTGTGGAATGAGCTTCCTTGTGCGGTGTTACGTTGTGTTTATACGACATGGGTACCTTCAAGAAAAGCGCGTACACCTTCCTTAAAGGCCGGCAACGCTCTTGTGATTCCTCTGGTGTTGCAGGAGAGTGTGGGCGGCGGTGATCACTTAACACCAGGTGACCCGTACGCTCGTTTGTCCTCCTGTAATGATTGTAACAAATAAATATCACCTTTTGTTGTGGGGTGAGTGCCATGACCCTGTTGAGGAATGCCCTGTGAGCGACCACCTCGAGCCAGGCATAGCAGAATCCTGGCGCGACGCTTGGTCTTACAATACGAAGAGTGTGGCAAAACGCTGTTAAAATCTGTTGAAGAAAAAAAAAACGTTAGGAGTTGCAGCATCAACATGTCTTGTCTACCAGTGGGAGGCTCAGGAAGGCACAGGAAGCCGGCTAGATTATGGGTGATGCAGTAATGTGTAAGCATTATTGGGCAATTGAGACTTAACATCGTATGTCTCAAGGTGACGAGCGCCATTGTAGTGCCGCTCAGAATTTTTGGGTTTTTCAAGAATCCTGAGCGGCACTGCATTGTAATGGGCAGGGTATCAATTACCATCAGCTGAACGTCTTGCTCGTCTCGTCCCTTATTTTCGTAAAAAAAACTTGTTGAAGTTAAGCAAGAGTAGGAGTCTTACAAAAAGCAAAAAATTTTAAATTGAGAATTACATACGAAATACGCAAATGCACACACACACGGCTCCACTGCCTCATAACAATATACCATAGGACATAATACTATGAAAATAACTAAAGTTGTGTCGTATCTATGTCAGATCAACGTCCATCTTACAGCAAGAAGTAACGTGTGAATGGGTGTTTGACTGTGCCTGTGTTGGGCATTGATGTCGAAATCAAATGATTCGACCTACGTGCAATGTATCCATCCGCAGTTAAGGCTGGGAACCGAGCCAACGGCCTTGAAGAATCGAGCGGAGCTAGGTTACCTCTCTCGCACAAGATCGCCATAGTTTTAATTCAGAATCAGAAGCAATTTTAATTTATTACAATCATAATAGGTCCTTTTTTCCTCACAAAACTAACAAAATTATGTCATGTTAAACAGTATTGGTGTACAATAACAAATTTTCGTAAAATTTTATGAATGATTAGCATGGCTCCAACTGTAAAAGTTAGGGGTATTTTAGTGATTTTTGTTTTTTTTTCGCACTGTCTATTGAAGCTAGTAATGTCAAGAAAAAATAAAGTTTTTCTCATATTCTGTGGACATACAATTATTTGTTGGAAATTTTTCCAACAACGGTTTAAATAAAGCTTATATTTATAAGCTTTATTTAAACCGTCAAGAAATGGTTACAATTATGCGCTTATATTATAATACTGTATTAGTTTAATATTTTTTTGAGGAGAAATACAACAGATATAGAAACTATTATTGATGTACAACATTTTTCCTCTCGGTTGCTGATTTTTGTCGGAGTTTCGTGGAAAAGGGACGGAAATGCGTTACAGGAAACCGGGGAAGCGCGCGCTATTTGAATCAGCCAATAAGAACGGGCGCTTTTTGATTTGACCAATGAGCGCGCGCGGTGGCGGATATATGGTGTTTAAATAATTACCAACTTCACTCATATCGAATCTCACCTGATAGTTCATAGATTCCAGAACGGGCTCCGACGTATTCATGTCGAGGAAGAGGATGAGCATCAGACGGTGATACGGCAACTGCTGGAAGTTGGTACCATGCTCCTCGTGGTCTTGCAGCAAACAGCCGGCTATTATACCGAGGATCTGTAAACATTGATTCATATTAAATACAGCCTGGCCCTTACTGTCTGATAAGCTGTGACACAACACAAATGATTATTGTAACTAATTTTTATTGTACTACCCTCTGTTTGCAACAAATTTTAAAATTTCCATATCCATATCTAAGTAAGAAGGTGATATTATTTAGATAGATAATTTATTAATTGACGACCGATATAGCTCAGTGGTAAGTGACTCAGAGCTAGAGGTCCCGGGTTCGAATCCCGGTAGGTGATAAATAAATTTGTTTCCGATTCAGTTAAAATATTGTATTACCTTTGTAGTAGTTTTATGTAAAGGTGTATGTATTATTATTATTAATGTGCTTTTTAGTTTTTGAAGATTATACGGTTTATTAGGTTTCAAAAAATATTTGTTTGGAAACATGATCTAACTTCTGTTATAATACTAGCTGTAGGTATTAAAAGCATAAATAAATATTAGCATCGGAAAAAGGTCATTTATATATTCCTTTTTGGGCGAGAAATCGTCGCGGGCGTTCCTAGAACACTATCAAAGTTTGAACAAAAATTGATTACTATTTTTAAAGAGAAGATGTTGAACATCAGAAATTCCTTTAATACTAATAAAATCGTGAAATAATAATACACCAACCTAGAATATCTAGGTACCTACCTACTGCTTTTCGTAGCCTTAGAAGTTACCTAGGTATTAAACTGACTTAGTATAATAATAAAATTCATTCAATCAAGTCTAAAAATATATGGTTACAGAAAGTTTTGTGCCCTACCCTCTGTGGTAGAATACCATGAGTTGCAGAGGGTAGGTCCTTTTGAAGGATTATGTCATGACTATTAGTAAACTCACTAAAAAAGTGTGATTTTTTTTTTATATGAAAATATGGGACGAGACGAGCAGGACGTACTTATTACAATGCAGTGCTCAGGATTCCTGAATGTCCCAAAATTCTGAGCGGCACTACAATTGCGCTCGTCACCTTGAGACATAAGATGTTAAGTCTCATTTGCCTAGTAATTTCACTAGCTACGGCGCCCTTCAGACCGAAACACAGTAATGTTTACACATTACTGCCTCAAGGCAGAAATAGGCGCCGTTGTGGTACCCATAATCTAGCCGGCTTCCTGTACAAAGAGGCCATTCCTATGTTAGAAGATTATTGGGGGATAAGAGCAAATTCCTCTTTAGGAATTTCTCTATATTTAATCATAGCTGTCTAGTATATGCCGTCTTTTCAGCCTGCGCTGCTTCAGGAAAATTTAATTGCACAGCAAGTTGGTTTGAGTGGGCCATCAGTTTGTTTTTGTATTTAATTTTGGTGTTCCTTATTTCCTCTTTTTCTGTGTAAATTTAGGTTGCTATGGATTTCAGAAACTCTTAGAAACCATAGTGTATTTGAGATTTGTTTCAGGATGTAGTTCTGACATCTTTGTATTATACAAATTTTCGAGTCACTTGCCGAGCCCTACAGTTGAATTCCATAGATCAATATTGGCCTCAAGAAGGTCTTATATATTATAAGCAACTTATTTTCCAGTGACTGTCTGGTGTTACGTCCCTACATCCAATATAAACTCTTGTTTTTAATATTTATTTCATCCCTCTTACGGCCGTTCCCAATATACTATCTACAGATAGAGATAAATTACTACTGTCTACTGTCAGTAATTAGCTGTCAATAATCTGAAGCTGTCCCAATATACCCAATAAGTCATTCTTATCGCCTTATATTGGGACGCATGAATTGCAATTTTCATACAAATTTCTATCGCTGGTAAGCTATACGTCCTCGCGTTGACAGAAAGCGTGTACGGATAAGGTGTGTTACCGTCGATAAGTTTATTGGGACAGAAAAGTCAACGATAGTTACGATTTTTATCTCAAGTAGGCCACAACCTGAGACTATTTGGAATTTAGCCTGTGAAAGTTAGTCTGTATGTTTTTTCTCCATATAAAGTGACGATCCAAATGCATTCACAAAATCGCCAAAAATCTCAGAACACATCTGTTCATAGTCTCTCGACTGATTGCATGATATAATTTATAAAAAAAGACAAAAGAAAATTTTCTATATAAGTACTAAGTATGTCTGTTTTTACATGCACAAGATAAAAAAGTGTCAGTAATTGATGCTTATGATTCGTAGATATAGGTACCAAATAAGATAATCAATCGAAATAGATATTAATTAAAAAAATACCTGAAATATATCTCGCCATTTTACAAGGCATACGTCAGTAAAATATTGTATTATTCGTTTGCTATTAGCTTACCTTGTTCAATAAGTTCAACTTGGGGGTCGGATTGCTTGCCTCTGCTGTGTTCTTGATGAGCAACGAGACCAGCTTGATGAAAGAGTCACAGGCCATGTAGTACTTCTTCCTCTTTGGCCCCGCGACAGGAGGATTCAGTCTATCCTCGGCCAGAAGTTGATATACATCATCTATACAACGCTGGGCGGAGATTCTGAAGAATCGAGTGATCATATCGTCCGATTTGAGGATCCCGTTGATATTCATTCGGTGCATGTAGATGTTGAAGTTCTGGGTTATTTCCCTCTCGGTCAGCGGACTGAGCAGGACGTTACGCCACTGGCGGAGCAGATCTTCGGTCTTCTCCTGCAAGCCTGGTGGGTCGTTGTATTCGCGGCTCTGGGAATCATATTAACAACTTTATTCAGACGTGGTCTGAGAGAATAAATCAAATCAAAATCACTTTATTCACGTAGGACAAAGTAATGACTGAAATGAAGATGTTAATTACTGATAATTGAATTAATTACTTACTAAAAAAAATTGAGAAAACTGATTAAATTTCTGCGTTTTCGGAATCAAAAATTTTTGTTATTTAATTACAATAATATTAACCGAATATGATTAGATACAACGTATGATATATTTTTTTTAGATTTGCTAGTTCTATTAATTTAGAGAAAAACGGTTATACGTAGTGATATTCCGGTATTCGAAGTCAATTCAGGTCTTAAGTAATTAATAACGCAAGCCATGGACACCGGGGAGATGCACCGATTAGGGACTACGCGCACTTATTCAGCTCCATTCGCGTTTCGCTGAACGATTTTGGTCACACTTATACAGCTCTGCTTCTATCAGCCGCGTACGGAACTTTAAATCACGTCTGCACTCTTTAATCTTTGCGTGCATAATGATTACGTCAAATCAATGCAGGAACAATACAGGTCGCAACTTGTCGACAAGGAGTCGCGAACCATCCCTGTAAATAGCTGTTCCGCCGCATTCGACGGCGAACAGCGCTGTACGCGGCGGAACGGCGCCGAACGCTCTCTATAGCATTCGCATAATAAAAACACATTTATCCTCATTTTATGCTGGTTTGCCGCGAAAGCAGAATGGACGCTGAAAGCTGAATCGACGCGTACACGTCTCCATACAAAATTGTTGTTTTCTATGGACAAAAGCTGAAAAGAGCTGAATAAGTGCGCGTAGTCCCTTACACGTATCGCGGGGCACGGTAGTAGAAAGCGGGAAGGCGGGCACACGGACCTGTCGGCGCTTGCGCTCAGTTAATCAGAGTCGCGCACTCAGCGGTAATGTATGTACACCTCATTTAGTTATAGGCAAATTTGTTCAATGATTTAGGTTGGGTTGCATCATATATACACTCAAGGAATATTTATTAGAAACTTTTGACAGGTCGCTATTTAGATATTTAACATTAACATCTATAACAAGCGGTGCTTTAACATGTTTGTTATTGCTAAAGTTAGTTGGAACAAGTCAGCCTAAGTTCCTAAAAGCTCCTAATTGTATTACATAATTAGAACTACAAACATGTTCTCTACTTAAATATCGTCTTTTACCAGTCATACTGTATTAAAATAACCAAGAACAATGAAAGCATTTACAATAACATTTATAAGTCTATTACAACCAGTTTGGTTTATTTTTTTAATTTAGGAATAGCATTTGTGGAATCAATTACCGACTGCTGGTTTCCTGAACCGATACGACATAGGGACCTTAAAGGCCGACAGCGTAAAATTAAAGTGAAGTGGTTTTGCGGATGTCCATAGGCAGCTGCATCACTCTGTGAGCCTCTTGCCCGTTTGCCCTCTCTTATCTATATATATAATGAAAATGCTCTTTGTTTATGGCTCAATCACGCCTAAACCACTGATCGTATCGACATGAAACTACCACCATTCGATGCAAAATTTATCCTAGATGGTTTATATATTAGGCTTCTTTTTCGAATTCCAACGTTCCTTCCTTTTAAATTGTGCGGGAACGGCTAGTATAATATATAAAAAAAATAGAATTGAGAGGAATCTTACTGTGATATGCATGATTCCCGAGTGTATGTGCGAGGTGGGTCCCAAGGGTGATTTCTCTCCCAGGTAAGTGCTGGGGTCCTGATTGATGCGAATGGACTCAATAAGTGCCGTCAGGCCTTCGGGTGTCGCCAGGCGGGGGCTGGACATCATTCTGAACAGGGTCTCTGTAGTGTGGTAGAGGTCGGATTCCGTCGCGTAAATGTTGTTTCTGTCGTCGACGAGATAAACTTGAACAAGCTGCATCGCAAAAGCCACGGCGATGTAGTTGTTACCATTGTCCATTAGACGCGCCAACGCAAGGTCGTACTGAAAACAATAAGTAAGTAATAGTGACCATCTATTATGTACTTATTATAAAAATATCGATAGTTCAGTTCCAAGTGGTAACAATTCAGAAAAGAAAAAAAAATATTTGTGTATTAATCCTAGAAGTGAGGGTTATCACTTTAAAAACATAACATATTGTTTAGATTTACAAGAGCGAAATCTCAAGTCGATTTCCTAGTATGCAAATATTTGGGTTGAGCAGGTTATCAACTGTAAAGTAGATCCTGTAGATGAAGCCACAACCTGAGAGTTGAACGAAGCAAACAGATTTTAGCACGATATGTCACTCGGCTGGTTAGAGCACCGGCACGGAATGCCAGAGGTCGTGGGTTAGAGTCCCAAATCGTTCATAAAATTTTGTTTTTCGAATTTTATTTGTGAATTCAGAAATGGGTTCCAAAATAAGACAACTCGAGTTGTTACTGTTTGAAACGAAAATGTTCTAGGCTTAAACTGCATTAACTTATCGTTTGGTTTCTCTTTGGTAATTTGGGGTTATCGTTTATGGGACAATTTCTCATACTTATATATCAAACTTTTTTCTCGAGACGAGCACACCCGCGCTCGACACCTTAGACATAAGATACACAAATTAAATTTGAAAAACAACAAAATTTTATGAACGATGCGAAACCCACGACCTCCAACGTTCCGTGCCGGTGCTCTAACCAACTGAGCTAACCGTTCGAGTGACGTTTCGTTATAAAATCTTGTATGCTTTGTTCAACTCTCAGGTTGTGGCTTCATCTACAGGATCTACTTTACATTTGATAACCTGCTCAACCCCAATACATATTTGCATATTAGGAAATTAACATAAGATGTCGCTCTAGTAAATCTAAACAATTTGTTATGTTTTTAAAGTGATAACCCTCACTTCTAGGATTAATACACAAATAAAATTTGAAAAACAAAATTTTATCAACGATGCGGGACTCGAACCCACGACCTCCGGCGTTCCGTGCCGGTACTCTAACCGACTTATTAATAATAATATTAATACACAAATAAAAAAATTTGTGAGGGTTATCACTTTAAAAACATAACAAATTGTTTAGACATAAGATGTTTAGTCTCATTTGCCCAGCAATTTCACTATTATTTTAATCTAGCTGGCATTATGTGCAAAGTAGCCTCTGACTGGGAAAAAACATGTTACACTTTGGAACTGAGGTGTCGATACATACTTTATCTTATTATATTATTGTAATTCGGTCCACATTTTTTTTCTTCTCCTGAGTGCTCGTATCTAACAGTATAGATGTAGGTATATATACCTATGTATAACTTTTTTTTTATGGAATAGGAGGACAAACGAGCGTACGGGTCACCTGGTGTTAAGTGATCACCGCCGCCCACATTCTCTTGCAACACCAGAGGAATCACAAGAGCGTTGTCGGCCTTTAAGGATGGTGTACGCGTTTATTTTTGAAGACACCCATGTCGTATCGTCCCTGAAACACCGCACAAGAAAGCTCATTCCACAGCTTTGTAGTACGTGGAAGAAAGCTCATTGAAAAACGCACTGTGGAGGACCGCCACACATCCAGATGGTGCGGATGATATCCTAACTTATGGCGTGTCGTGCGGAGATGGAATTCGGCGGCAGAAATCAGGTTGAACAGCTCTCCGGAACACTCCCCGTGATAAATGCGGTAGAAGACACACAATGAAGCGACGTCTCTACGCAACGCCAAGTGATCTAGCCGTTCACAGAGCACTGGGTCCCCGACAATTCGAGCTGCTCTGCGTTGCATGCGGTCAAATGGATCGAGCTGATACTGGGGTGCGCCAGACCAGAGATGACAGCAATACTCCATGTGTGGCTGGACCTGCACTTTGTAGAGTGCTAGAATGTGGGCCGGCTTGAAGTATTGCCGTGCTCTATTGATGACGCCCAGCTTCTCCGAAGCCAATTTAGCTTTGCCCTCCAGATGGCCACGGAATTGGCAATCGCTCGAGATTTCGAGACCCAGTATTCCGATACTAGGCGAGGATTTAAGGGAAGTGTTGTCGAAGAGCGGTGATACGGCAAATGGGGATTTTTTTGTGGCAACGCGCAAACTTGAGTCTTCTGGGGGTTGAATTGGACAAGGTTCAATTTACCCCATTCCGCGACCTTCTCGAGAGAGGAGTCGATAGAAGACACAAGTTTCTCCCGGCACTGGTCGACGTTTTCCCGAGAGAGACTTGCATGGCCCGTGTATACGGCATCACCAGTGCTGTCGTCTGCATAGCAATGTATGTTGGAGGTGTCCAACATATCATTGATATGCAGAAGAAACAGCGTGGGAGATAGTACACAGCCTTTATAACTTTCTGAATTTCAATTAACCAACACCTTGGAAAAGTTCAGTTTGAATGATATGAACTCATCGCCACTATTTAATGGATCTATGTAATACATACTATCTATACTACCATCTGGATGTGTGTCATTCCTCCACAGTGCGGTTTTCAATGAACTTTTTTCCGCGTACTACAAATGAGCTTGCGTGACATTCCTTGTGCTCTGTTTCCAGGGTGATATGACATGGATACCTTCAAAAAATACGCATACACTTTTCTACAAAGCAGGCTCCTTTGTCCTCCTCTTCCATAAAAGAAAGTTATGCAACAACAATAACTAAACAATCGTCTTACTCGAGTAAGAAAAAGAACAAAAACCATAGAACACTTCAAGAGAAGTACATCAACCTACACATACTGTAAAAAAAGTACAGTTTGTACAATAGGCATATGAAATACATTCTTAAGAAATGATTCTTATACCCACATCTAATATATAAAATTCTCGTGTCATGGTGTTAAACTTTGAACTCCTCCGAAGCAGATTGACGAAATTCTCATGAAATTTTGAGTGCATATTGGGTAGGTCTGAGAATCGGACAACATTTATTTTTCATCCCCCTAAATGTTAAGGGTGCTCCACACGATTTTCTTTTTAATTTTTTTGACATTTTTTTTAAATGTTTTTTGATTATGAGTCAGCATTAAAAAATACATACAACTTCAAATTTTCACCCATCTACGATTAACAGTTACTTTTATATCGCGATTTTACTATCGGCAATACAACGTTTGCTGGGTCAGCTAGTAATATTTATATTTTATATGAATACATAGTATTTTCTTTGATTATCGCAATATTACACATATAAATAAAACAAATCTTAAAGGACTAAATCGCGTGTAAGTGTAACTGTATTTTTACATTAGATTGTTGCGTAAAAGTAACATTTTTATTATTATTTTAGTTAAGTCGACATTACAAGACCTTTCCAGATCCGGTTTTCAGGGGGATTGCAGATGAAATGACTCAAGATAGTATTTGTCATAGTTGTCACTATGAAGCTTAGCGCAATTTTTGGGTCTAAGTTTATATTAGTACCTTCCCATTAGCCATTTACATGCAAGAAACATTTCAATACTCTATATCAAATTAAAAAAATTCAGATTTAACAATGATTTGAGACCTCATTTTAACAATATCCCCACTTATGTTTGGTGGTAAAAATCGGCTGATTAAATAAACTGAGAAAATACGGGACGAGACGAGCAAGACGTTCAGATGATGGCAATTGATTCGCCCTTACCCATTACAATTCAGCGATGCTCAGGATTCTATAAAAGCAAAAAAATGTGAGCGGCACTATACAATAAATACGCTCGTCCCCTTGAGACATGAGATGTTAAGTCTCATTTGCCCAGTAATTTCACTAGCTTCGACGCTCTTCAGACCGAAACACAGTAATGTTTACACATAACTGCTTCACGGCAGACATAGGGGCCGTTGTGGTACCCATAATCAGGCCGGCATCCTGTGCAAAGGAGCCATTGGTGGTTAACTGCTTAAATTATCGAAATAAACTTTGTCTTACTTGTGGCATGTTGATGAGACGATTCCGTATCAGGCAGTCAATAGCCTCCAGGTTATATCTGAGCTCGTCCCTGCACTCCGTGACGTAGCAGGTGATCTGGTTGGTTGTCCAAGCGGGACCATAGGCCCTCGACTCCTCCAGGAGCTTGAGGACGCGAAGGTGGGTATCGCGGTATCTGGTCATCATCTCTAAGTGCTCAGGGTTGGAGACTTGCTGGGAAACGTGGCTGTCCAGAAGTCCGTCCACAGCCTAGAAATTAGCCTTTTTTTAAATATCTCTTGGATAATTTTAACTTTAGTTTGTGTTTATTAATAAAACAGTAGGTCGTAGTAGTCGATGGGTACAACTGCTAGAGTGTTTTCGGTGATCAGTGCTAGTGTATTCAACTCAATGGCCCTTTCAAATAAATGACTATTTTTTTTACAACTTTACATGCTTCAAAAATATATATATATATATATACTAGCTGCCCCGACAGACGTTGTTCTGTATACTATGAATAATAAAAATAATACTGTTTTATAGGAATGCGCCAATAATATTTCAAAACATCAAGAATTATTTCTTAAAAAACAATATAAATACTCCCTGTTGTTATAATGAAAATGTTTCACAGCGGAACTGTCAAACAGTGCGTTACTAAATTCTCTCATAGAAAATATGTCCATACAAAACAAATATTGAAAATAAAAATAATTATGGGTCCCAAATCGAAATAAAAACTATCCTATCTCTCAAGTAGGACCAAACTACACTCCATGAAGTGATCCCCATTTAAATCCGTGCATTAGTTTAGGAGTCTATCGCGGACAAACAACGTGACACGTAATTTATATATATTAAGATTAGGCAATGTCAAGTCAAAATATTCAACTTTTAAAATATGTGTTTACATGAAAAGGTTAAACGCTTATCATGCCTACTACTCGGTTAAGTCGAGCTAGTAAATCTTTTGTTGGGCGATACATATATATTATGCTTTTATTACATGGTCCCAGAAACTGTACAAATGAATTTTAAAAAAAACGTTTGTGGTAAAGGTTATCTATATAAATAGATTTTTTTTTTATGTAATAGGAGGACAAACGAGCGTACGGGTCACCTGGTGTTAAGTGATCACCGCCGCCCACAATCTCTTGCAACACCAGAGGAATCACAGGAGCGTTGCCGGCCTTTTTTTTTATTATGACAATAAGGGAGGAGATGAGCCAGACGTTCAGCTGATGGTAATTGATACGCCCTGCCCATTACAATGCAGTGCCGCTCAGGATTCTTGAAAGACCCAAAAATTCTGAGCGGCACTACAACTGCGCTCGTCACCTTGAGACATAAGTTGTTAAGTCTCATTTGCCCAGTAATTTCACTAGCTACGGCGCCCTTCAGACCGAAACACAGTAATGCTTACACATTACTGCTTCACGGCAGAAATAGGCGCCGTTGTGGTACCCATAATCTAGCCGGCATCCTGTGAAAAGGAGCCTCCCACTGGGTCTTATTGGCCACTGGCCTTTATTTATAATAATGACAATAAGATAACATATTGCCACTTGATAAATCTCACGAAGCTACGGGCTTTGACAGAAGAACCGATAAGAAACTCAGCCAACTCTTCAATCATATAACAACTTAGCATACTTAATATAACTTTATACAATTATAGGTGGCTTGCGAAGAACCAGACAAGAACCATGCATCATTATTTAATATATAAAATTCTCGTGTCATAATAATAATAATTATTAATAGTTAAGCATATATAGCCTGTACTATGGGTACAAGACAATGATATATTTAATACAATATACTTACTTAAACATACATAAATACATTTAAACATCCATGACTCGGAAACAAACATCCATATTCATCATATAAATTCTTGCACCTACCGGGATTCGAACCCGGACCTCTAGCTTAGTAGGTAGGATCGCTAACCACTCGGCTATACAAGTCGTCATGGTGTTAAACTTTAAACTTCTCCGAAACGGCTTGACCGATTCTCATGAAATTTTGAGTGCATATTGGGTAGGTCTGAGAATCGGACAACATCTATTTTTCATCCCCCTAAATGTTAAGGGTGGTCCACACGATTTTTTTTTTTAATTTTTTTGACATTTTTTTTAAATTTGTTTGATTATGAGTCAACATTAAAAAAAGACATACAACTTCAAATTTTCACCTATATACGATCAACAGTTACTTTTGTATCGCGATTTTAGTATCGGCAATACAACGTTTTTCTTTGTCAAAGAAGATTTAATATATTTCTTACTTCTTACTATATCATAAATGACTTTCTTAATTATACCAGAGAGGACATGGAACGACCGCCCTCATGCTATCTATATATATAAAAATTAATTGCTGTTCGTTAGTCTCGCTAAAACTCGAGAACGGCTGTACCGATTTGGCTAATTTTGGTCTTGAATTATTTGTGGATATTGTATATATTTAGTATATATTGTGAATAAATAGGAAAATGCAGCTAAATTAAATAAAAACAACAAATTTGTTTTTCCTTTGATGTGTCCATACATAATTTCTATGAGAGAATTTATTGACGCACGGTTTGACAATTCTGCTGTGAAACAATTCCATTACGACAGCAGGGTGCATATTTTTCGAAGTAATTTTTGATGTTATGATATATTATTGACAAATTCATATAAAAACATTATTTTATTTATTATATACAGAACAACGTCTGTCGGGTCAGCTAGTTTAATTTTATTGTGATGAAAGTTATGGAAAAAAAAAGGAGCTGGTGAGTTTCTTGCGCCCGTTCTTCTCAGATATTGGGCATACATTTCCGAATGGGTTTTAAATAAAAATATTTGAACAATTAAAATTTAAAACCAATTTTATGAACGACGCGGTACTCGAACCCACGACCTCTCGCATTCCGTGCGAGTGCTCTCCCAACTTCCCAACGTTCGGCTAACGTCATAAAATCTTGTATGCTTTGTTCAACTCTCGTTCATAAAATTTTATTTGTGTATTAAACCTAGATGTTTTTTTTTTAATATTTGAATTTGAGTTTTGAACAACAGCATGGATTGTCAAAGTGAAAGTTTTTATTTGCATAAACATGTTAGATTGATGTTACATAAATATTATTGAGTACATGTTTGCCACATTTATGACGTGCAAATTTTATAAAATACATTTCTTACAATACAAAAAAAAACATTATTTACAATAATATAAATTTAACAAAAGATTAGCAGCAGTATTATATAGTATATAGTCAAGTTTTTAGTTGAAAATATTCGTCTAATGAATATAAGCAGTTTTTACTAAGTATATTTTCAATTTTGAAGAGAAATTTGACGGTACCTCTCTTATTATTTTTGGGATGTTATTATAGATTTTTGTGCACATACACAAACAGTTTCTCTGAAATAATGTAGTTCTACAGCAAGGTACTTGTAGTTTGGTGGGGTCCCTAGATGGGAAAAGAGAAGTGTTTTCATGTTTACTGAATTCGCTAAATTGTTTTCGAACAAACATAAAGCAAGTGTGCAATTTAACGTTCTGCTTCTTTTAACGTTAATTTTTTTTTATTTATATATATATATATATTTTTTAAGAGTTAAATACAAAAATTAGATCTATACTGCCTTTATTTATTTATATTCATAGACTTATATTCATAATTATAATTTATAAATTACTAGTCGCTGCTACTCCCAGACTCAATAATGTTGGGGCTACTGAAAACCAGTGCTACATTGGCACCACGCCATTGCAGCTTTTTACTGAGCTAGCTCCATTTGGTGACATTCACTGGCGCACAGTACCTTTTTCGTTTTAAGCTATAAATTGTATTATTTAATTTGTTTTATTTGTTAGTTCTAAGAAATTATTACCTATTTTGGTTTGTATCATTTTAATAATTGTGTCGTGGTGGTTTTTGTTATCAAAAAATCTTTATTCTATTTTATTCTATTAAATTTTTGTCTACTCACCCTCTGCAAGAGCGCGTACCCGGAGGCGAGGTCACAGCTCCTCCTGACCATCACGAGACACTCGAGGAGGGAGTGCATGTGCGTGGCTTGCACTGCTAAAGACTGTGACGTCAGAGCGCTGTTCATAAACATCTCAGCAGCATTTATCAGAGCACCCAGTTCATCGGTGCCGTAGACCTGGATAATGTATTTGTTGAGACACCCGCCCAATCACAGCACAATGTAATGACAGTTTGCTCCTCATTACCAAATTCTAATCCTAATCAAGCCGATTTGTAATAATAACGGTAAAGCAACCAAAAATAATTTGCACAGATTATCCGTGTCTAAGTCCCATTACATTACATTGGTGGCTGGATGATCTTGTTACGGGGAGGTCTGCCTGATGTGTTTTTATTATTAATATTAATGCTCACATAATGCCTCTATTTATTTACGGTATGTGTGGATTGATGCACCATAACTCTTGTGTTTATAAGTAATAATTTACTTATTTTTCTTTTTTTGACTTACTCGTGTAAGCCTTTGAGTTTTTGACATTTGAGTATTTTTGTTGCGTCACTTTGCATATATTGTAATTGAAATGATATGTAAAACAATTAAAATGTAAATCTTGACTTAAAAGAGTGGCAATGAGTTTCTTGCTACTTCTTCTCATTAGCTCAAACCCTTTACGAAGTAGCGGTAAATTCAATAAGAAACAATTTTTTTTTGACATTCATAAGTGTCATTTCCGTGACCTACATGAATAGTGTTTTTCAATTTGAATTCGATTAATCAATCAATCTAAATTACTCCATTCATCTAGATTCTAGATCAAGGAAATTACATTTTTTTTAGATTTACCATCACTTCGGAAAAGGTTGAGCTCGTTCACGAGAATGACGCATGGATTCTACTATAGTCTCCTCGACTATAGTCTAGCAAAGAGAACAACCCGCTTCACGACGCCGCCACAAGCAGTGGCATTTAAGCGAACATAACGAAGCCTGTTACGAGACTCAACCAAATAGACCCCCTAACTATTATAATAATAAAATTTTACGAACCACTTGAATAGAATATATATTAAATAATTTCACTATAATCACAACTAAATATAGGTAACACGAAATCATTTATAACAATACGGCAAACGGGTGACCAGCAGCCAGCATTTTAGATTTTGAATTTAGATGAGAGCAATTTAAAATAGTTACCCAGTAGGGAAATTGGTAGTAACCAATCTTAATAATACGAAACTACCAACTTCATAATAAAGTGACATCACTAAGATTTTGCATGTGATTATATAATATTACTGTAGTGTACTGACATCTAGTCTTAACAGAGTATGTGTTAACTATCGCTGTCACTGTCACGACATCGACAGTGACATTAACCGTGTTGACGTTGAGTGCTATATAAGGAATGCATAGTACAGCGGAAGGCCAGTTCTAATCGGCTGTTGGTTGCGTGTGGACGTGTCCGGTTACGGTGTAGTGTTACATAGTAGAGATTAGATGTTTCACTCGTGAGCAAGCGATGAAAATTACAATTACTAAAAATATACTAAATTTAACATTAACAGGTTACAAATTATTCTATTAATATTATCATAACTGAATGCTGGTACTAATAATATAAATGTCAAACAACCATAACGCTATATTGATTGTTTTATAGCAACAACTTTTATAATAATTGTATATTTTACTTAAAAGAGTGCATGCAAACAAAGAATGCTGGGAGTTTATTGCGCCGTTTCTTCTCCCTCAGAGAGCCATTTGTTACCGAACTGGTGGTAGTATTTAAACTGACATCAAAAATAATTCTACAGGACTCAATTGTGAGAACAAAAAATATGCCTTTTTAATAACAAAAATAATACAAATGATTTGAGTTTTCTTTAGTGTTAATTCCGCCAATATTTGTCTTTAAACAATTCGACACGTGTTTCGCCTCTACACGAGGCATCCTCAGGACGTGTTGTCTCGCCAAAATCTGGCACGAGAAAGACAAATATTGGCGGAATTAACACTAAAGAAAACTCAAATCATTTGTATAATTATGGATTTCCGCAAAGTAACGTCTACTTAAATAAAAAAAAAAGAATGTTATATTAATAACAAATATAGCTGTACGAGGGCTGCACTAAAAGTATCGGGAATGGAATATTTCAACTATTCCTGTCATATTAAAATCTTTTTAATTGAAAACTCCTGGTTTTAAAAATCGAATACCATTGATTTATTTAAAAAAAGATTCTCGGTCTTGTCACAAGGTCTTTTCAAACTTGTTTAGTAAAACCAGTCACGAGTTTGGGTGTTCGAAAATGAGTTAAAGCCAACAAAAATTATTCGTTCACGGAGTGTTGCAAAAAAAATGGTGGCCACGTTTGTCTCCGAAACCGGCCGTGTTGCGAGTAATCCTCTTGAGGGACAAAGAACGGTTAATGCAGAATGGTATGCTAGCATTTGTTTGCCACAGGTCGTTTCTGTACTCCGTAAAGAGAACTGCAACCGCCGCATCATCCTCCATCACGAGAATGCGAGTTCTCACACCGCGCACAGAACAAAAGAGTTTGTAGAGCAAGACAACAGAATTATTAGACCATTCGCCGTACAGCCCCGACCTAAGCCCTAATGATTTCTATACCTTCCCTAAAATAAAGAATAAATTGCGTGGTCAGAGATTTTCATCACCTGAAGAAGCTGTGGACGCCTACAAAACGGCCATTTTGGAGACTCCAACTTCCGAATGGAACGGTTGCTTCAATGATTGGTTCCATCGTATGGAAAAATGTGTCAAATCTCGCGGGGAATACTTCGAAATGCAATAAATACATTTTTAAATAGTAACGTTGTGTCACTTCCTTGATTCCCAAAATTTTCAGTGCCGCCCTCGTATATTGCAAATGATGATAAATCATTATACTTACGCCCGCCTGCGCTTGACTGACAACTGGGTTGTAATTAATTGGTGCCAATTGATCTTGAGAGACTTGTTTCGACATAAACATAGCCGCATCTCGTACAGGTATGAACCCGGGTATATTGTAAGCGAACTCATTGTAGACCGCGATCTGTGATTCAGCCGGGGCGCCCATGCGCAATTGTACTCTCTCCGGGATCCGTTCTGTTTGGTAGCTGAACACGACTGGATCATAATATCGCCTGCCTTCTTGTCTGGCAATCTTCCTCACATCATAGTCATTCATGAGCCTCTTGTCGAGCTCCGGTAGAGCCTTCTCAACAGCTGTCTTCTGTATAAAAGCACAGGCCAATTCCATATTTTCTGCAGCGATTATTGTTGCTGCATCGTCGATCACGTCCTTTGAAAAATAAACAGTTTGTGAATTATTAGAAAGTGATTTTCATTATTATTGCACTAGAAATAAATGCTTGTAACGAATTCTAGTAGGCTTCATAAGATATATAATAGCTTTAAGTCGCTATTAAGGCATTATCTATGAATTAATTTAAATGTTTTATTAAAAAATGGCTCTGTCGTAAATCCTACTACTCCACAGCTGTATATCTAAATAATCGGACAGCCTGGGACTAGATTTTGTGTATGTTATAGCAAGGACAGTACACTATTGTATATTTTATTAAAAAGAGCGCAAAAAGTATGCTGGGATAGTTTCTTGCGCCGCTTCTTTTTCTATCAGAGCGCCATTTGTTTCCAAAGCGGTGGTAGTATTAGAAATGACATCAAAATTAATTCTAAAGGAATCAATTTTGAGAAAATAAATGTCTTTTAATACAAATGTGTGCAATTTAAAACTAAAAATGAATGTGATTAATTTACCTGCTTAGGTACGGCTGGTATGAGTGCGGGTAAGAATGCCGCTTTGAAGTTTATGGTGAGCGTATTTATAATTTGTTCCCTGCATGTGATCATTGCCATGCCAGCAGTCAGGTTTCGCATCATGTGATGAGCAGCGTTCCGCATTCGTACTTCGTCCGGGTCGAAAGCAAAGTCTTTCCTGATTAATTGTTCACATGTGGTTAACGCATACTTGATCGATCTATCTACAACTGGATGAATCCATTCTTGGATGGACCGCTCGATAGCTGGCCTCACTAACTCCTTTAAATGAGGAAAGCTTTGCAGTAAAATAATGTGTGGGTTCAAGGATATTTTCTGTTCAAATGCTGAACTTGTTGTTACATTCACATCAAGGTAGTTAAATCTTGGCTGCGGGGTCCCATCGATTCCGATCATAGCTGGATCATTCAGGTCGCTGGTTGGTGTAGGAGCAGCCCCAGCTAAATTTTCAACCGTCAGCATGGGTGTCTGTGAAGGTATTCCCTGCAATTGTGCCGCTTGAACTAAATGTTGATTCACAGGAATCGAACTTTGCTGGGGTGAAGCAGCTTCCGCTTGGTCTTTTGATTGCGACAGTTGAAACTCAATAGTGCGCACTTTATCAGGATCCTTCAAATATAGTGATGGCTTGAGGTTCTGGATATCAAGACTAAGGTTTTTGCAGAGCACTTCTATTTCAAACTTCAAATTTAATTTCAATTCTGGTTCTTGGTGCAATTCGGCTAGAACATTCATCAGAGCCATAGTCCACGGATTGGGAGGCTTAAATACGCTGCTCTTCGCGCAAGAATCTAAGATTTTGGCTACAAACGGCACTACATATAACATGTGCTCTTGGCCATTGTGATAAGCTTCAAGTAAAAGAACTTTGAGATCGAGATCTATATGAAGGATTGGTTGGTTTCGTGCCAATGTCAGCATGCCTAACCAATGCCCGAGGTTCTTTAGCAAAGAACGGTCAGAGAAGTTAGCTATGCCTTTATCGGAGCGCAGCAATACTCTTATATTCCGGTAAGTTTCAATCAACACCAGTCGATTAACTTCTTTAATCTTTAAAACGTCGAGAAAATTCGAATAGAGAGCGTGGAAGTTCAGCTCAATCGAAGCACGCTTCATGACCAGGTACTGAGCAAGCCACGGATAAAATTCCTCGGTAAGTATCTCTTTGAGTTCATCACATTTAGTCTGCAGATTGAGCTGACTCAGATTGTTGAAGATGAAGGCTGATTTGTCTTGAACGGCTTCTGGCGGTGCGCTTAGCTTGTCAGTTTTGTCTGTAGCAGTCAACAATGTGTCGATATTTGTAGCCTTTGCAATAGAGGGTCGGCTGCCTAAGCCACCAGTCATACAACTAGCAACTTTTGATGTGACAGTTGCTGAAGTAGACGCTAAAATAGTTCTGCAAGTAAAAAATGTATATCATATAGAAAATCAATATTATAATAATTTAAACAAATGTTTGTATATTGGAATACTTTGCGGTGTGAAATCTGATATTATTGGAAGTTCGCATATCGACACAATGGCGTTTTTTGCCCTGTGCTTCCCCGGGACATTAAAGGAATAGGGAAGTCCCAGGCCTAAGGATTTACCAGTGGGAGACTCCTTTGCAGAGCGCCTTTTTCTGCCGTGAAGCAATAATTTGTACCTAAGCATTATTGTTTCGGTCTGAAAGGCGCCGTAGCAAGTGAAATTACTGGGCAAATGACACTTAACATCATATGTCTCAAGATGTCCAGTGCAATAATTGTAGTGCCGCTCAGAATTTTTGGGATTTTCAAAAATCCTGAGCGGCACTGCATTGTAATCGGCATATCAATTACCATCAGCTGAACTTTCTGCTCCTCCCGCCCCTTATTGTCATAAAAAATTGAATCACATCAAGGAGGAATACTGGTATATATTAGATATTTCAGTCCAGGAGAATATTTTTGGGCTACGCGCTATAAAATTGAACCTGCCGTTCTATGAAGTTGACTTTAAGGTTCAAGTGTTCACTTTTCTGACAGAAAGTGAAGCTCAGTGAGGCATGAAAATTCAGCTAGTTTGCTATCGGAGCTACCATTTAATATGTCAGCCCAATCGGTTGAAGGTACCAGATTCAAAACAAGTTCGGAACATTGGATTTGAACGATCATAAAAAAAACTAAGTTATGTATAAGCTTTATACACCTGAAAAAATATATTTAAAAGTTATATTTCTTTATGCGCGTTAGGTAATATTTATTCAGAGTGAATTTTTACGATGCACGCGCTCAGCGATACCTAAATTCGACACCCTGAAGTTAGTTGGTGAGCAGTCCAGTAGCTTAAGTACGTCTGTATCATACTTCAGCCACGGGACCATAACCAATGGACGAGAAGTATCGTGTTCGGCGTTTTTAACAGAAAATATTTCATAAAAAGTAATAAAGAATAAACTGATTATAAATATAAATTATCTTATTTGTACTTATATATCTACAGAACCATAACCAAACGAGAAATAAATAAATTTCAATTAGACGCATAGGATGTAAAATAAAAAAAATAATTTTAAATAAACGTTATTTAACTAAATTATGCGGTGTTATAATATTATCATTGGTTGTATTTAATATATTCTTTGTTCTCTCTGTTTTTTCTACAAACATTGGATGAGGAATATTTGTTAAGTATTTTTAATTATATAGTTTATACTTTAAAAAAAAATACAAAATTACCTGTATGGTGAAGTGACAGAAACGACTGATGCCTGGTTTAACATAGCAGCTAAAGTAGCTGGCAGCACTGCTCCATGAGGTTTCGTTGGCGGCTCCTGGCTCTGGAGGCCATACTCGATGTATTCAATCAAATGCGGCGGGAAATCACGAAAATGTGGTATAGCCCTTATATGTTCACAATACTTATGATAATCTTTAAGCCTCGACTTAAATCTATCTAATGCAGCGATGCCAAAGTAATACATTTTAGATGCTTCGGGTTTCCTTAAAGCATCTAATACAAATCGCAGTGCCAGGCCCAGTGATACATAACTAGGCACGAGACCCTTTTCAATGATACCACCGAAAAGCTGCGCAGTTATATACAACTCCTTATCTGGGTACTGTGGAAAGAATCTGTATTCCTCGAATAGGTTTCGCAGCATGCACAAGAATACCTCTCGCTCCCTCGAATTGGGTGAGTCTTGGAACTTTTTCAGCATATCGAGAACTTCGTCTATTGACAAGGTTGCATGAGGGGGGTGGTTGTAAATGCGCTGAAAATATCCATTCGCCTCGTCTTCTATCTCTTTCGAAACATTGTGCATCATTTCAGGGAAATGTATCGGGTCTGGAATTCTATGTTTGTCCATTGAGGGCCCAGGCGCGCTATGTTGCATCGGCAGCATAGTAAAAGGGCTGTTAGGCCCAGCACCCATTAACCGGGGCGGTGAACCAGGGGCCGTTGCTAAAGGCCCAAGAGGATTACCGAAAGGTGCATTCGAAGGGCCTCCAAGACTCATATTTGTTATATTAGTCGATAAACTCGCAATGGGATCAACGTGCGGGGTGTAAAGTTGACCACCTAAAGAAGGGTTAAACGGGGTCTCCATTACACGCGGGTGTGTTCTTGCCAGGTTCGGTCTTGTTTTGCTCAATATAATAGTTTGACAGTTTGTAATTAGAGCATAGATAGCCTCTTGGAGTTCTACCTGCAAGTTTGGTATGCAAAGTTGTAAGCAGGCAAGCATGGTGGCAATCGTTTCGGGTGGCAACTGTGCAGCCTTCGGTATCTGCTCTTCAGGGACCTTTCCCATTACTGGTGGACATCTGCGTTGCAGAAACTTCACCATTGCTGTGACGAACTGTTCACCATGATCCCTTATTTTGTCCGTGAGCCATTTGTCAAGCTTGAGATATTCCCTCCGAGATGCTAGGCATGCCAAGTCTATAATAAACGGAAAAGACTGTACATTCAACAGCAAGGATAGCGCCTTGAGGTCCTGTGCAACATCCAATATTCTGGATAGCTTTGATTGATCGCAATCACCGCGTATGTACCATTCAGCCATTGCGTGCATTATTATTGGTTTTATGTTAGGGTTCTGTGAATGCCAGGCATGTTGAAAAATTATTCCAGAATTAGGATGATTTTCCAGAAAGATTGGAATCAATGTGGTCAATAACTCTTGCCGAAATAATGTTATTGTTGGTGGACTAATTTGTAGTAAGGCAAGCAGCAAGATATCGGGACAATGTTGCAATGGAAACTTGAAAATTTCATGGACATGTAAATAATATCCGCGCTCGGCCGCATAAATCAGCAACTCGACTAAATATAAACAGCGCCAAGTTGACACTTCCTTGATGTCAGTATCAGGTGGAGATTTCAGTAAGTCGATTGACACGGGATGGAGTGGAAAATCGGCGAAACTGAAAATATCTGGATGTTTAAGAATATTTGTAATAAGACTCATCTGGCCTTCTAAGTTGGTCCATCTGCGACACAGATACTCTACAGGGAAAGTATTCGCTGGGTATCCTGCGCTTTGCAAGCCTAGGCGTAATATTGTGAATAATAAACTGAGTCCTTGCCTATCTGGCACAATGAATTCTGGATGATCCAACTGTAAAATAACTTCCTTCCAGTTTAAACTAGAGTCCAACTCCTTTAATGCCTGAACAAATATCCCAGCATTCCAGCCATCATTGTGCGTCAAGGCATCTTTTTTAGCCTCATGGCCTACCGAAAAAATTCTAGGATTCTGAACTTGGAGCGGTTCTTGTACAGGAGCGTTATATCTCACCATAAGAGATATAATTCTAGAAACATCTATTGCTGTAGGTTCTCTTACACCAAAGTTCAAAAGATGTATTTTACACTCTTCCACAGAAGCCGTCAAGCCATAGCCTACCTCACGGATAAGCTCGGCTAACGAACTATCTATCATAGAACGGGCAAGATCATTAGCTGCCGCCATTTCTACAAGTGGTGACTTCGTATCGTCCGGATATAAAAGTGGCGCTAATATTATAGGTACTCGTTCACGGGGGAAAACACTTCGCAATCGTTGTACACATTGGTCCGTTGTCACAGTGGTTAGTCTGAACCTTTCACTGTTCAGATAAGTCAGTAGAATCTGCAAAACTTCAGGACAGCGGTCCACGCTCGTTCGCTCGGGCCGCGTCTCGGGTCTGGGTTCTGTGAAATTGAGTACATTTAAAGCGATTACTGATGATGCTATTAAAATATTATCAAATAAAATAATGTTGCGTTGCATTAAGTACTTGCAATATATACACTACTATTTATAGTGTTTTACACTAAATGCTGTTAGAATTTACTTTTTACACAGATGCCTTTTCTATAAAACCTAGTCTTTGCACGCACGAAACCGCATCTATATTTTTATAAAAGAAAACATGCCACGCGTACCTAAGATCTAACTTAATCGGATTACACCTAGAATTTATAAATGTGTATTTCTAAATATTCGCAGATCATGAAAAGTTTAGCATCGAATTTCAAACATTGGTTTAGCAAGCAGCAATTTTTGTCTGTGGTCCTTGGAAGCTCAAAAGTAATTTCATTGTTGTTTTTGCTAATATAACGTTTATTGTCTGATTTACCCTTACGTTTTACAGTAACATGTCGATGATGTAATTTAGGAAAGAATGACGTGTTAAAATATTTTCACGTTTTGCTTCAGGCCTAATATTTCCTTTAAACTCTTTCTATTAAAAGCTATATTTCCTTTAAACCCTACTTTTCGTATGTCAAGGGTGATCACGCTAACAAACATTCAAAAAAAGGCTGAAAAGCAAAATACCATGAGACACACTTAACTAGCGACCAGATGCTTAATTATGAAAACTGGGTCTGCAATAGGCCGTTTTCCAAAAGCCAATGAATACCAGTAGGACACATATGTTGTTGTATGTCCCAATGAAGAAGACAGATTACAACAAAATGTACACACAAAAATAAGGAAATAAACAGAAACTCTATTACTAAAAAAAACTCTGCTATCAGCTGCCTGCCGTTATAGTTGAGACAGCTGATATTTTGACAGCGTGTATTGCTGGTATAACCACAAATAAAAATCCAAGTTGGCAAAAATTTATGATAATAGTAAAGTACATAGTGTTAAAATATCATGTAGGTAGGTGTGATGTTACCAAACCTTAGTACTTGTTCAACTAGCCTCAAGCATTATTTTCTTTTCAATACTATCATCCTGCGCAAAATATTATAGGCATACTAGCTGACCCACCAAATGTTGTATTGCCGATATTAAAATCGCGATACAAAAGTAACTGTTGAAGTTGTATGTATTTTTAATGCTGACTCATAATCAAACAAATTTAAAAAAAAATGTCAAAAAAAATTAAAAAAAAAAATCATGTGGACCACCCTTAATATTTAGGGGGATGAAAAATAGATGTTGTCCGATTCTCAGACCTACCCAATATGCACTCAAAATTTAATGAGAATCGGTCAAGCCGTTTCGGAGGAGTTCAATGTTTAACACCATGACACGAGAATTTTATATATTAGATTATGCTTGTTACAACACACAGTCCTAATTGCAGAGATTGTCTGGCAAAGGACGTAATGGTCACTAATGTAATCCTGGAATGTGCAGGGGTTGCCAACCAACCACCAAAAACTTAGTGAATATGAGGTCGCTCTGAGAAGTCTGTGAACACCCCAGTAGTGTTCTGAACTTCTGGAAGGTTTAATTGCGGAAAGAGGAGCCCCCTTACCATTATGATGCCTGTTACAAACATTAGAATATAATAAATAAATATGAAATTATTAACTGTATTATTACAAATAGAACAAGATGCATTCTTGACTCAAGAAAGTTAAGCAGGTAATAGGAAGCCACTTCCTTCAAAGGAAGCAAACCACTTAACAGTCTGTTACTAGCAAGCATATGGGTTTGAATCCCATTAAAACAAAAACATCAAAAATACTTATATAAAAGATTTAATATATTTATTTAACTTGAATATAAATTATATGTGTGATGTACCTAAAAATAAAATGTGTTCCTCCAGTTCATTGTTTGACAACTGCTGACAATGAATTCAAAAGACTGATTGCTTGTTCACTAACACCTTGTATAAAATACAATTTAAAACAAAAGTAGAATTGGTTTACATGTTATTACATGCAGAGTTCTGAATGTGTCGCAGATAACTTAAAATAAAGAATATTTAAAGATTATACACATTACCCACCAAAGAGCTCAACTTCGCACAGCCTGATACAATTATCTTAAGCTAATGGTCTAAAATAAAACCTTATTATTAAGAACCTACATCAGTGTCACAGATTCAAAATAAATTTTACAAATGTAACCTATTTTTATTGACAACTCGTAAACAGTCAGCCAAGCTTGACAGTGCCTGCTTAGTTCCTTTTGAATAAGTAGCTAACACACACATTGATAAATAAAAATGTGTCACACATTATTGGGCTGCCAGATTGTCTATACCTTAGTATAATCTAAGTCTATGATCACAACTTAACATCTATTAACAACTCATGAGTGTAGTTAGGGTTTGCTTCAAGAAAGAAAAAGATGACCCAGAGCCTTGAGATCATTTCAATAAAATGATGAAAACAATAGCTAGGTTATATAGTTCATGATGATTTATCTCTATGAATTTAGAAATCCTAATGGAGTGCATAACAATTTGAACATTCTACATTTCATAGGTCTTGAAATGGCAGATCTTATTAAATTTTATGTCCAGCCCTGTTAAAATCTCAATGCTTTCAAAGTGATTGTTATAAATGTAGAGAGACTATTTGTACAGCCGGATTGATTGGTTGGATACCAGGTCCTCATAGTCATTATTCATATCGCCATGAATGATTGGACATTTGCAAAGCAGTAAGTTATTCGGTAAGAGCACAGAAGGGATTAACTGGAAATACAATATGAAAATGTATCTGATAATCATCCTTATTATGGAAGACTCCACAGTTAATTCCGAAGTCCAAGTCTTATAAATACTATCAAATTCGAGCAAAATTATAAATACATATCCCATATGGTCTATACAAGGTACTAAAGGACCTTGGTCTGATGGGTGACAGATTATTCTTTGCATATCAAAGCCATCCCAACAGCAATCAACATGAAAGAATATGAACTATGTCTGCAGTCAAACATATTTAAGATCTTAATATAAAACACCTCTTTAGTTGTTAGGTTGAAGAATTGGAACAAAAATAAATTGTTGTTGACTTCCTTCACTTAAAAGTCTACAAGTGATTTTTTCAAGTGGGCATGGCCAAATCCAAATCTATGAGGAATAGCGTAAAGTACTTTTGATTTTAACAAAAACTAAAATTGCATCAATAGTTTTTTTGCAAAAATCAATATCAGGAATCGAGCCTGTTGAAAAAGAAACAAACATACTGTACAATTATACTATTTGATAGTGTGTGATTTAACAATATGGATCAAATTCTGGGAAATAATGACATATTGTGTCAAACTTAAGTAAAATGTTGGATTATTATTGTCTAATTTTAAAATATTCACAGCTGTACCTTGTTCAATATGGTGGTCTGTAGTTTCACTAACACACACCCACAACCTTCACAACACTAAAAGTTGTGTTTCCATTTACAAGACGCCATTGCTATATTACAGGGCTACTAAGACATGATATCTTACGCCTCAAAGCTATGTATTGTTTACTACCACAACCATAAAGTACTTTTCAATTAAAATATTTACATAATTTTTGAAATATTTCTCTAATAAAAACAATCTATACTATGAGTTTCTAAAAAAATAGGTTTTGAGTTTTGAATGGAAGCCAAACAATATACCTGCTGCTATATTTCTCAGTTAATATAGTTTATTTAGCTAGATCTTCACTAAACTCTAGCTCCCAGTAATGGGACAATAATTTGTCCTCCACAGCAGTGCAATGCATTACTTTCACTATTGAACTTAGACATGCTGTGGTAGTTACCATCCCTGAAAAACTCAAACAATAGTGTGCCTAGGCTGTTAGTATCCTGATTGTGCTTATTTAACATACTGGGAACTCCCGCTGGGGAGGCTCCTTTGCACAGGATGTCATGGATGGCTGATGTAGTATCAGCACCTACTTCTACCATGAAGCAGTAATGTGT
The DNA here is from genome assembly GCF_905404315.1 of Leptidea sinapis. NCBI lineage: Eukaryota > Metazoa > Arthropoda > Insecta > Lepidoptera > Pieridae > Leptidea > Leptidea sinapis. Next base: position 7,718,246 of record NC_066287.1, on the reverse strand, counting down.
AAACATAACTATTATAGCAGAAGGGCGCCATGAAATTATTGGACAAATGAGACTTAACATCTTGTGTCTCAAAATGACAAGCGCAATTGTAGAGCCACTCAGAATTTTTTCAGTTTTTCAAGAATCTTGAACAGCACTGCAATGCAATGGGTTGTTCATATCAATTACCATCAACTAAACATACTGCTCATCTCTTCCCTTATTTACATAAAAAAAAAATTGTGGCTTTCCCTTTAGCCTTTCCTGACCTTAAAAACTCTGAACTTGCACACATTCTACGGAATCCCACTCCATCAACTAAATTTAAAAGTGATTGCACAAAAAGTAGTGTCATTGACTCTAACCAAAATGCCCCTGACACATCAATGCATCTTATACCAATTTGTTTTCAAATTCATAGTTTTTTTTTTATGGAATAGGAGGACAAACAAGCGTAAGGGTCACCTGGTGTTAAGTGATCACCGCCGCCCACATTCTCTTGCAACACAAGAGCGTTGCCGGCCTTTAAGGAGGTGTACGCACTTTTTTTGAAGGTACCCATGTCATATCGTCCCGGAAACACCGCACAAAGAAGCTCATTCCACAGCTTTGTAGTACGTGGAAGAAAGCTCCTTGTATGTCTTAATTTAATCTAATATCTTTAAATGAGCAATTCTTGTATATATATATATATTTATTCTGAATCTCGAAAACGGCTCCAACGATTTTAATAAAATTTAGTATACAGGTAGTTTCGGGGGAGAGAATTCGACCTAGCTAGGTTTCAATATTAAAAAATGTAATTTATCCGTGTTTTATATATATATTATATACACAAGACTATAATAGCTCAGATGGGAGGGACATTGAGTGATCTGGAAAGCAGAAGATCCTGGTTCGAATCCAGATGTCCTATAGTATTTTTTTTCAAGTTATGTACATTCTTAAAAATCCGAGCAAGGCTCGGTCGTCCAGATATTAATTTATAAAATCAGCAACTCTCATGCGATTGTTGTTACAAGAAAGTATTAGGGGCTTCGCACATGGCCGCTATAATGTATATTTACATACATAACATTCCAGGATGTAGAGCTTATAGTATCTTAATGTATGTATATGTCACAACGAGTAATATAATGAATCTTTCCCTTCATTCCATTGGTATATGACTCATATTTGTATTAAGATGTTTTAAGATGTATCAAAATATAAATGTATGTTTTCATATCGCTCTGTATCTTAAAATATGAATATGTGGTAATGCACACTATAGATGCCGTTTGTTGTCTTCTGTTGATTTCTATGGAAAGATGTAATGAGATGTATTTTGCTATAATGTTCATATTATAACTGCCGTATGTGAAGAGCCTTAGCTGTGGTGATTACATACAATCATCCATAAAAATAGAATTTTAGTAACTTTCAGTACATAAAAATGATATTTGAGCTATAAAGAAAAACAATTTGTATATAGCCATTAACCTTGAAGATAAAACCCTTGCCACCAACAAATATTCTTTAGGTTTAAATAAACTTTAGGTTTGCAATTTCTGAAATCCTAGTAACAGAACAATAGAAATGAAAACTGAGATACTAGGGTTGGCTCTAATTGTGTAATTTATATAATCTACAAAAAAATTATGACAATGGAAGATGAAATTATAATTTTTATGTAGAATTAAGCCATGGAAAACTTGATTATATAGCCTTGACTTGCACAAGAAATTACTGCACTTACACAACATGTTCACTTATTTTTGACCACAGGTATGCCATCTAAAGAAAGATGTGGCATTCAACATACAACATGGCATTGTTACATATATTTTTTAACACATGGCACATTGGTTACCTCCTATACAGTTAAAACAGATATTGATTGAAGAAATTAATAATTTGCTTTAATTAGTGATTGTTTAGCAATGGATGATAAAGTAACGAGTAATAACCCTCATCACGTCAATAATGGTACATCCTAGTACCTAACATATGTTTCATAATATAAACTGTGTAAGTACCTTTTTCAGCTTTTTGTTCTGAGTCAATTCCATAGCTTTATAGTGTTAACTTATGAAGAAATTCTTTGTGTTGGTAAGTCACAACCTGCGTCTTGTCTTTCTGGATTTAAAAACACTTAAATTAAATTGTCCAATGCTGATAAACACTCAAGTACCTAGCATCATAAAGTTATTTTCCAATTCACTTGCTGGTTGCAACTTGCACTTGCTATTGCGCAGATTCGTTTGACGAAAAAAATTTTTTTATGAATTGTAACAAATTGAATTTTTATTTTTACACCACTGCAACAGCAAACATTTATAGTTCCCAACAACAATCATTATTACACACTGCAATTAAAATGCTTTTACTTTTTTTTAAATCTGCTTCTTCTCAAGTTCCGACCACAGAACCACAGATGACAGATGTTCCGACCTGGAACAATCAAACGCCTTGCTCATAGCTGGTTCCGTTTTCTCCAGAAATCGCGTCAAGATCACAAAAGCCACTACTAGCCAAAAATGGCTAGTAAATTATATAAATTCTAAGCATAAACAGATACAGAGTAAACTAAAAGCTAATACACCAAAAAATATTCATTGTTACAACGTACGGACAGACAATTCACAATAGCATAAATTTCTTACCTATTTTCATAGGGCTGTCGATTGTCACTCCGTCATCAAAAATAAAAAACAAACACTAGCTGTATCCCCCGCCCTCTGATTATGTAAAGTGACAGCCACAATTTTTGCGACGCATATAGGTTTAAATAGCCTAAACACATGGTCGGATGGTACGGCCGGACCATCGGACGCGGTCCGGTAGCGGACCATATGCGATGATATTTCGCATAGTCCATCGCATAAAATTAATATTATTTTTACCATCCGGACTGTGCGATGGTCCGGCCGTACCAAATCCGATCATGTGTTTTGGCTATTAAACCTATTATTATATTCTCTGCGTAATCTTTTGGCAGCCGAATGACAATAACAAGGGGCGTTAGTGTAGTAGTGTACAGTCCGTTCACAGTTATTTTACCTCTGACAGAAGTCATTAAATGTTTTCTTTATGTTGGTGTTCCTGTCGAGTCGTTCTGTGAAGTTCCTAGCGTTTTTCTTTCATATTTGTGATATTTCATCTGTTAGCATGCCGAAAAGAATTCAAAGTAGCGGAAGAAATATTATACTATCGGTGTGTGATTTCTGTGAAAGAGAAAAAGAAAATATGCTCCTTTAATTCCATTTGGAAATGTTCGTCAACGAGTTGCCGCCATGACAGGTATGTAAATTAGGGCTACCCGTCTATACTCTATAGTATTTTTCCCAATTTTAGTGGAAACTTGATGTCCTAGCGTTATTTTCTCTCACCATAAATGTTATACTGCTTGTTGTAGTTCTTGCGAGTACAGTGACTATCTTGTGATGCTTTTTGTATGTTTTATATTTATAGTAATATAATCAATCATTTGCTTCAATTTGATATGTCCTTTGACATGACAAGTTCTATGTCCTTTATATTTGTCTTTTTAATATATTATATGATTTCATAATTTAATAGAGTAATCATTGTCAATTAGTATAAGTCGCCTTGAGTGGTTTTAATTTGAATAAATAAATAATATAAATGCCAAGCTGACCTCTATTTTTTTAGTTAGAACTACAATTTTCGTTTGGTAGCATTTAATACGATTAGGTAAAAATGTAAATAGGAACATTATTGGTATGAAATAGCTCTCTACATATATACACAGCTATTTTTAATTTAAAATAAAATAGGCTATATAAAATAAAACTTTTTTCCTGTTTCAGGAATATCTGAAAAAACCGTAAGCTCCATAACTAAAGAAGGCGAAGTTGCTGCATCGATTTCTCAAAAAATTTCTACGCCCAGAAAAAAACGCCTCCAAGAAAAAAAATTTTTGGATGATTTTGATCTGTGTGCAGTTCGAAATAAAATACTTGAAATGTATACCGTCAGAAAAGAGGTACCGACCATAGGAAAACTCTTAGCAGAGTTAAAAATTGATATAAATTTTTGTGGAGGTCGTACTACATTATGGAAAATTATACCTACCTACGAAAAAATGCTGTGCGAAACTCTATTTCACTATTTCTTGTGAGAAATTGAAATATTGTGAAAAACGTTTGATAGCTATGAATGACAGGTAGCCTAAAACGCAAATAGATTACTTTATTTCCGATTAAGATAATTATCCGGATGAATATATTGTGGTTATTACTGTGTAACTAATACAATAACAAATGACAGCTTACAATTAATACACTAAACGTGCTTTTGTAGGATAAAAAGTAGCAACTCGTAAATGGGTTGGTTATTCTTTGGTACTAGTTAAATACTATTGATCAGCTTACACATATTTTTTGAGTTATTTTCATATTGTAATTATTATCATTTCGTATCTTACTGAACAGTTTATTAAATTGGAATAACGAACTTCGCTCCTGACGGAAATCTCCCGATCACTTAATTGTTTTTTATTTTAAAATAATATTATTAGATAGGCATATTCTTAAAGATATATAAAGGTATAGTCTTATATTAAATAACAAAGCGAACTGAAATTAATATGATAAGATAGGTATAAATAATATTATAAGATAGGTATATTTTTTATCATCGGAATACGAATAATAAAACTATTAAAATAATTTGTCGTATTATTTCTACTCTTCACCCGATACTTTTCATTCACTGCATAAAAACCATTAATTTCAGTCGTTCATGCGTACGATGATCCCCATCTGTACAAATTATCTCATGGTACGAACTGGTTCTCTGTACGCCACATTTGTTAGGAAGTTAGGAAAAATATACTATAATAATAAATATATCACACTGATGTAATTATTATTTAAAATTAACCTTTAAATAACAAAAATTAAAATTTGGTAAGCAAATTTAACTCCAAATATAAATTTAAATGCGTTCAACCGTCCCGATAACAAAAGATCTTATTACAAACTTTACGTTCAAATCATTATATTGTCAGAAAAAATATATCATCAATACCGTAAAATTTAACTTGTCGTTTGAGGGAGTCATAGAAACTAAATATGGCAATATAACGCTCAGGTTAGCTAACCTAACGGCTAGAGGTAAAATAACTGTGAACGCACTGTAGTTAGGCCAGCCTAGTGAACATAGAGTAGCTTATTGTTATGGATGCTAGCGAAACTCTTTATGAAGAAAGCGATTCAACCGATTTTACTAAACGTCCAGTCATTGATAGATTGACAGATGACGGCTATAATCTTGTAAAAAGGCTCATCAAACTTAGCCCCCCAAAAAAAATTTTTTTTCTATTTTTGAATTTTCAATATCGCATATCGTTAGTTCGTAGTTTGTTCTTAATTGTTCGCTATAAATAATTGTTTGTTCTTTTGTTGTTTATTTAAAAACAATTAATTAAAAATGGGGGGAAACGCCTACTATTTGGTTCTGGCACTCGCCGGCCGCTGCCGCGGCACGCTACGCTCGGCTCCTGCGTTGTTTTAACTGTTCTAACATAACCTAACCTAACCAATTTTAATGAATTGCAAATTAAAAAAAAAATCTAATAATAAAAATAAAAAAAAATCTGGGGGGCTAACTTTCTTGAGCTTTGTAAAAAACCCAAATAGCCAAAGCCCAAAATCCACTACGTATTAAGTAACTGTTCGCTTTCAAACTTAGTCGGATCATATTTCGTCGCCAATCGCCATACTGTAATTAGGTACTACTATTTCAAACTTAAGTCGAATCACTGCACGTTTCATACAGAATACCTTCATGCGCTGCGGCAGGTTATACAGAAGACAGAGGAATTTAACCAGCCACTATGCTTGGCGTTCATGGACTATGAGAAAGCGTTTGATTCGGGCGGTGCTTCAGTTTCAGAGATCTCTTGTCATTTACATCCATGCTAAAGCTGGTCCTGGAAATATATGATTTAGGCTATCTAGGTATCCATAGACGTAGGTGATGGTCGTTAAAAGCATGCAGAATGCTTGGTAGTTGGTTTGGTTATATCGAATATTTTTCTTAAAACATCCATTCTATGGGCATCCCGCCAGTTTTTGCAAGTGGAGTACTAGCTGCCTCACTGGGTACAGCTGACTGTATGCCACAGGTCTTCTCGTCACTTGTTCAGTTCATAAACTCTCGAAGTTCGTCTGGAAACCCCTATTAAATACACTACCCATATTATGCACCTTTGCAGCTTATACCCATGGGCCGAAATGATCGAGTGTCTACCTACTCAAAATTTGAAAAAAGAATTTATCTGAGATCCCTGGGCATACAAAATATTTTATTGATAGTAAATAAAACATATCACAATATCCAACGCTATGTTTGTACCATTTTTATTACTGAAAGTCAAATACTTCAAATATATTGGCGTATATACGATCTGACAGTCCGATAATTAATGCGTGAGCAATGATTTGTCAATGTGTGCGTTAGGTAGTGGCTTAATATTCAAAATACCTACTAAAGAGATAATTCAAAGCGTGGCTGACTGTTTACTTTTTGTCGATAAAAATCGGTTGCAGTAACAATAGAATAGCTTACCTTGTCTATCTTGCTATATCTACGTTAGAGAAGTTCTTTTTCGCACACTTTGTGAGTCTACTCGCTAGTATGTATTTGTAAGTATCTGTTTGCGTCTGAATAGTTTCACTAATGTTGAATTAATTAAATCACTATTCAATTTTTAACATATTAACTTATGTACATAAAGGCTTTGTTGAAATAAAACAATGTTTTAGTAAAATACATTTATTTGTAGAAATATTATCAGTAAGGATAAACACAGATTAATTTTACAATCGCTAGGGAACAAATTATCGTGGTAGTTTATTTTTTTATATCACACTAATATTATGGTCACTCAGCAGTGTGATTAAAAGTCGAGTAGATAAGTGGAATATTCTGAACTCTGGCTTATCAGTAATTTTAACTTTTATATAAAACAGCCAATGTATACTAAGTATAATTTCAAATAAATATAGTTTCTTTGCTTAATCAATAAATAAGTTAAAAATAATTCAAGTAAAGCATTCAATAAAAAAGCAAAACATCAAACACACATCTTATTCTACAGAAACATTGAGTATATGAAATACATTCATCTTATATCTATAATATAATATAAACTTTAAATATTGGAAGATATGAGATAAGCAATACATTTTGTTATAATTTGCAGTTACGTTCATTATAATTATTTTTTTTTTTGTTGAACTGGCAGTTAAAAGGTACATAAATACATAATTCGTTTTTACTATTGAGCATTAGATTTTATATTCGATATTTGTGACGTGTGGATTTCTTGAGTAAGTATTTATAATTTGGTAAAATTTAGCTCAGAACATTAAAAATTTATAAAAATGATGTATTTATAAACTATAATGATAGTAGGTACATGTACAGATATATTTGAGTGAGATTACATTGCAGTGCCTTATGTTTGTTCGTTTTGTTCGTATCAGCACTATGCTTTTGTAGACAGGTCGTTGGGTATATTATGAGACGTGTTACAAAATGTATGCTATTCACGCCAAATCTTCACCTTTGCCGTCCAATCTCTTCAGCTGAAATCAAATTTCAAGTTTTAATTTCGTATTATAACTATGCCTTCCTCTTGTCTACCGTAATTATTAAACATAAAAAATATATTATATTAAAAACAATAAATATATATATATAAGGTAATATATTAGACAATTTATTTAAAAGTAATGTAATTATAGTAGTGTCTTCGCGCATCAATAGGGCTATAGAAACCCAAGCGCTGTAATGTTGCCAGTATTTTTGGGACAAGTCCTCGTAGTAAGACAGTTTTTCGAAGTAACATCATGTAATCATAATATTACTTATTAATTATTATTGTAAATATAGTTATAAGAATTGTTTTGTATAAATATATAAAACAGTATATTATTATAATGTTTAATCCTATTGACTATCCTATAATTTTAGTAACAGAATGTAAGGTTTACAAAAATTTTAGCTAAGCTAAATACGGGGGCCACAGATGTACTACATAGCAGTATAGAATAATTAAAATATAAAGAATTTATAATCTATGATTCCGAGAGATAATGGTGCCTACTTAGAATAAATATTCTAAGGGTGCCTACAATTAAATTATATCAATCATGTGTCAAAAATGACATTTGATAATTTACGTTCGAGAAGAATGCTTACAGTTTGTTCCACAGTCCACGCTGTATTTGCCAGTCGTCCAGTACGCTTGCAAGAAATACATTAATAAACTTTATGTTTTTGTTACAACAACGATGTATGTGCTTATAAATTATATATTATCAAAAAAAAAATTAAAAGCTAGCAAAATACTCTATAAAATAATGTATTGTTTCTCTATATATATTTGATGATTTCAGGAGTCAATGTAACTTGGATTTTTTATACTGACCTAAGTAGGTAAGTAATAAGGATTAGTTATAACAATTCATTTTCATTTCAGGTTCGCTCCATTTGGTCATTTTGGTGATAATAATATAGATACTGGCGATACACACTAAGGCCCGATTTCGAATTGAAGTAGAACGCGACTAGACACTTTGAACTAAGCTTACGTCTGTAAACGAATTAAATAATTTTCAAATTCAGTAAGTCATTTTTGAGTTAATTCGTTACAGACAAAAAAATCTTTCGTATTTATAGATTATATTAATATCTAAATTCTAGATAGTTACCTCTTTCTCGTCACCAGCAACAGGTCGGTAGCGGGGTGGGGTAATGTTGTCAGCGGGGGGCGCGGAGAATCCGTGAACGTAGAGCAAGGCTGCTGCGACTCCGCCGGCTATCGGGCCCACCCAGTATACCTGACAAAAGAAAAAGTTAAACTCTACTATCCACGCAAACGGTATGGTCCTGACTCCTGGACGTCCAATTAAGAAGCATTAACGATTATAATATAATTATGTGACATTGATAATGTTAACACGAGGAACAAACATAAACTTGTATGCCTACTACTCGCTTGGGTCGAGTTAGTAAGTCTTTTGTTGGGCGATGTATATGCTTCTACAATATGATCCCAGAAAATGTACAAAACAAATGTGTTACGAAATTTGAAAGAATTGTTAAAAACGTTTGTGTGGGAAAGGTTATTATAGCATAAACGATTTTCTTAATGACACCACGGACTGGGAATAAAGCGAACACCCTCAGGCTCTTTAATTATGAATGTTTATTGTACGATACGACGAAAAAAAAAGCCCGCTGAGTTTCTTGCGCCCATTCTTCTCAGGTCTGAGGCAGTCTCTTTTGAATGGGTGGTAGGTTTTGACGTTCAATAAGTGATTTTAAATCCTATTTTGAATAAAAATATTTGAATTTGAATTTATAATATAATAAGGCAAATCGCATAATTTGGCGTTTTACATACAGCGTCGTTCGTTTACAAACACTCCCAGTTATTATATATGCCTTGGGCAAATTGGCCACTCTTTCAATTGCTTTTTTTTGATATTGATAATAATTATTTTAAGATGACTATAAGAAAAAACAGATTGGACAAAGCAGATTTTATTTTAGTAATCAGTTACGATGAAGTCTTTAAATGAGGGTATATTAGATATGAATATACTCTCAATGAAAATAACAAACAAAAAGGTAAAAACATTAAATAATAAGAAAAAAAAATCTTTTTTCAAGTCTGACATTTTCATCATACGGTAAAGATAAAAATTTAAGAATTCAAAGAACTCTATAAAATGAACAGATATATAGGTATATATAGGTACACATAATATATAATAAGAAAAATCAGTTATTTAAGTCTTACATATTTATCATACCTACAAGACATAATAATATTTAAACAAGGGAACAAATTTTAATAAATTTATCTCCGGTTGAATTGACCTGGTATTTCATCCTACAATTTCAGTACTTAAAATAAAGAAATGGCAAGTGCCAGAACCGAATATAGATCCCAAAATCAATTAGACTGTTGCTAAATTTGACGCTCGAGGCGAACGTAGCGTGCCGCGGCAGCGGCCGGCCAGTGTCAGAACCGAATCGGCCAATGTTCACGGGTAGGTTCCAAAAAACAAATTTAGACTGTTAAACATATCTTTGAAATTATCGATTTTTTCTAGAATTTTCTTTGCACAAGTAGAATTTGAACTGTTTTCAATATCATTTTGTGTCACATGCCCACCTCTTGATGCTTTGACGGTTTTCTTGTTTTGATCAGCAGCTTACTTGTTTAGTACTTCAATTTGCCGCGGCATTTTGTAAACGACATTTGAAGTGTCCATATATTATTGCGGCATATTATATAATGACAAGGCAATTTGCCGAAGGCATATTTGACGACCCCGTATGTGAAATGCAAAATCATGTGCGTGCGACACATATTTTAGTTTTATTTAAAACGTTTAAATCAGCAAACATCTCGTAACATGTGTTCAATTCTTCGAGACAATTATAACTTGAGCAGTTACTTCTTAATTCTGAATTTTTTTCTTAGTTTCCCACTTTAACGGTGACCAGCAAAATAAATGCAAACTTGATAAAATTAAATTAATTAAAATAAAAGTTGACCCGTGCGAAAAAATAAACGGCTAAAAGAAATAATCTAACAAAACTATAACAGCTGATGGAGTACTCGAAAATCTATGCACGTAATCCTAAATTGCAATCTGTCAACTTTATAGTTAACTTTACTGTTTCTTTTTTACACGCTTTTTATTAGCGTCACCTTTATGTATGTTTGTTTGTAACCGACTCATTCAACCCACTTAAAACGGCAAGATTTCGTTCAATCTTCGTAGATTTATCTACATTGCTACAGTTATATATGTATTTTTCAATTTGCAAAATATTTTTTGTGTCAAAATATATAATTTTTCCTTTAACGTCAATAAGGCAGGAATTTATATTAATCTTAAATTTCAACCCATATTTTTTCAACCAAAGCGTGTTTTTTAGTTTTTTTAAACTATTTTTTATCATCTTTATTTTTTTAGAAAATTTGTAATCTTCAAATATTTTTCGTAAACATAAGCTTTAAGATGGTGTTTACATCAAGAAATTTAAATTATACCAGTTATGGCTTTTCAACATAAAAGCACCTTCAAGAAAAGATACAGTCATGACATAATAGGTAATAAATAGGTCTTAGGGTCAAATGACGTCACAATGATTTATTAAGAAGCAGGTTATTGCAATAAATTGTATCAAGTTACAGCCGCGTTGATAGTGATTCGTGACTTTAGATCGTTTTTTCTGAACCGTTTGTTCCATTTGAAATATGTTATATCGTGAATAATGAAGTACCTACGCGATATGATATAATTTATGGCTTGAGGAAGCGAAGTTACTATATGCGTTACTATATGCGTTATAGGCGTTATATTAATAGATTATAAATATTACTAGACAGAGACTCGATTGGCTCACATCCGTTCACTATAATCTGTACGAATATACCACGTAGAGTTTGTATCTAGAAGAAGTCGGGAGAATATCGTCTCGCAGATTGGAAGAAGCGGCAGTAAAAACATGGCGTTCAGAAATTGGTTTACGCGTACTTCATAGTAATAGTTTATATTGTCAGTCTATTCTCTTTAGATGTTTTTACCCCAACCCATATATTTGTATGGGTTGGAGTATTTTGTACATAAAAAATGGGTTTGTGGAAAATCGAACTCAATTGCAGATTTAATAGTCACAGTCAGACATCCTATAAATTTTGATTATCTTATCATCTAGAAGAATGCCAAAGGAACTAATTTTAAGATAATCATTTATACGTATAGATGGACTGTGACAGCTGTGAAAACGTCAAAAAATTGAGGTTGACAGTTAACCTGTATTGTGAGCAATGCACGCACATTAACACAAAGTGACATAGATATCGAGAGTGTAAGATGTAGCTTGTCACGCACACTAAAGTAATAATACTGACCTGTTTTCTTCGGTTGTCTAGCACAGGCACCTCCAAACTTTGAAGCCTTTGCGTCATAATGATTTATTCAGGATGTTCCAAGGGCCAAATAGGTTTTAATTTTTCTGCCTTTAACTATTTACTATATTTCTAGACTAGTCGAAAACATAGTACGCTTTTTTGTGAATTTCAATTAATAATTGTGTATTGTGATACATAATGATATCTAGTGACGAGCAGTATATATTGCTGGTGACAGTGACAGGTGGACAGGGTGAAGACGTCTATAAGAGGCTGCAACCGTTACAGCGTTACTCTGTCCGATTTCTCTTCGAATATTAGTCATTGTGTTATTTGAAATTTATTCATAGAAGCTTAATAAATTGATCTATTTCATTTAAAAGTTAATTATTTAGATGTTAGCTTGTTTGTGAATTTTTAGGTGGCATTAAAATTTGTCAATTGTTATAAAAAACCCCTTTTGATTTTACTTCCTAGAATATGTATTGTACTATGTACTATCTATTGCTAGACTCTAGCAGCAAAAAGCGCTATCTAGACGTATAAATCCAAGATAACAAATATATTTTGGTTTGGTTGGTTTATTTACCCAGTGGTCAGCCCATTCGTTGGCGATTAGCGCGGAGCCGAACGACCTGGCAGGGTTCATGGATGAGCCGGTGTAGTCCACGGCGAGCAGGTGGCCCAGCGTCACTGTGAGACCGATGGCCAGAGGAGCGGTGGCCTTGCTGTCTGGTTTGTTTGGATCGCACACCTGTTTTAAAGAATACTTTATTATTATACAGTACTACCTCGAATATACGCAAAATAGCGTTAAACCGCGTAAGCTAAATCTTAGAAGTCTAACGGGCGTTCACAATATACTATATACAGATAGAGATAAATTATTACCCCCTACAGTCAGTAATTAGCTGTCAATAATCTGAAGCTGTCCCAATATACCCGATAAGTCATTCTTATCGCCTTATATTGGGACGCGTGAATTGCAATTTCCATACAAACTAACTAGGAATGGTATACATGGTAGTTTAATACGTTGAATAACGTCATATTATATTAAAAATCGTACACAAATAATAGCTATCGACGGCTTTCTTTCTGACGCCATTTTGGTTACATCTGGAGTACCTCAAGGGTCTCATCTCGGTCCTATATTGTTTGTTTTGTTCATTAATGATGTCTCATCAAATTTCACCTGCAATAGTAGATATCTGTTTTATGCAGATGATCTTACACTATACAGAAAAATTGAAAACGTTGATAAAAAACTATCATTCATTTAACACATTGATACTACTGCTGAAAGAGCAAATCGGATGCCAGGTTTTATCTTCCGAATTTCAAAACCTAAAATAACAAAAACAGCAAAGAGGATGTAAATATTACGTCAAAGAGGCGGGGCCGCCTAAGTAAACTTTGAAATTTACTTTATTATGAAGCGTGCAGAGATTTGACATAAGTTTGAAATATAAATAACAATAATAAAGTGAAGAAGTATAATCCGGCTAAGTTTTAAAACGAACAGTTGCTCAAAACGTAGTGGATTTCGGCTATCTCCGTTTTCTACATGATTGTAACCGTCATCTGTCAATCTATCAATGACTGCACGTTTCATACAAAGCTTTTTTCTGATTCAGAACGTGTTACTTCAATCTCGAGTACGTAGGTACCCATAGTTTACACGCATGACGCGCACATTTTTTGTTTTTTAATTCTTGTTTTGAGTACTGGTTCGAGCGAATGGCCTCGAGTTGCGTAGGTATGCTCTTAATAAATAAAATAATAAGAGTAAAGCCAGTATTACATGCCGTTAAAATAATCAATATCCAAATATAATAAATAACGAATAACACGTTTGTAATGGATTTTTATATAACACTAGCTCACCCGACACACGTTGTTCTATACATTATAAATAAAATACTGTTTTTTTATGAATTTAATAACTTAAGATTCAATCGATCAATCTACATACCCTTGGTAATCAAATGAGAAACTTAGAAAGATATAAAAAATCTAATTAGTTATTCATTTTAAACTATTCTTTAAAATTGATTTCGACGGGGGGGACATCAAAGGAAAAACTTAATTGTTGTTTTCATTTTATTCCGAGCATTTTGATATTTATTCACCTTTTAAACCTTCTCTGGACTTCCACAAATAATTCAAGACCAAAATTAGCCAAATCGGTCCAGCCGCTCTCGAGTTTCAGCGAGACTAACGAACAGCAATTCATTTTTATATAATATATAGATTTCCGCCTTCTTGTATGTACCCTTTTAATAATGCAGTATCGGTCCAATTTGACAACTGTAAGTAACTACGATGGTATTTACCGACACCGTGCAGCATTAAGTAATTATTATGCATAGCTGGAATAAGTCCTTCAATGATTTGTGAAAAAGAAAACGTAAATGTTATTAATAAGCTTTAATCACATTTAAATAATATTTATTTTACAATATATTTTACACTATTGCTAAGCTGGCAACGTTACCTCTTTGTATGGCCAAACTTATCCTTAGGCAGAGGTATGTACCAGATCTAGGGTCACCTGTTAAATCGGTTAGACGCCTGGATAACTCTTTTATGAGTTTTTGTGCCGATGAACGCCAAGGACCCATCGTCTCCACCCCAAAGGGAACAAATATGTATCCATCACCGAGTGATGCATATTTCCTCCGCTTTAGGTTTACGGCAGTTTTCGCCGCTCCACCTCCCGCTCTAAATGTATGTTCAATATGAGAGGGGGCTAGCGTGTCCACACAAGTCGCATCCCACACCAGGGGCTTTCTACGACTCTAAGGAATCAACGTCATGCCATCAGACCTCTTACCATCATCACGTGAAATACCATTCGGATCTAGGATAGCCCGCACGTTGACTGTAGTAAAGATAGGCAAGATAAGCCATGGTGTCTTTAATTAAAAAACAATTATAACTTATTCCATCCATTATCTTTTTGGGTTGTCTGTTGCTGTGACTGTTATCAGCATATGCTAGTTTTATAAGTTCCTGCATGGTATCCAATAAAGTGTCTGTCAATCAATGTAATTTCTGTTCTATTCTTTTGTTTTATTGGTTGTATGTTTCTAACAGCTTCATTTTGTTGTGTTAATGCAACACTGCATGGGCTTAAAACTATACAGACATCTCTAGTACTAAGAAATAAAGAAATATATGTACCGTCTTATTAAGATTACAATGGTGACAAAGTTCCAAGATATAAATAAAGAATAATGTAAATGGATAAATTAGAATGCAACTGTGAACCAGCTGCGGGCTGGCCTTGACTGCCTCGGTATTGTAAGTGAAGTAATCTACCTATATATATAAAAATGAATTGCTGTTCGTTAGTCTCGCTAAAACTCGAGAACGGCTGGACGGATTTGGAAAATTTAGATCTTGAATTATTTGTGGAAGTCCAGAGAAGGTTTAAAAGGTGAATAAATAGGAAAATGCTGCTAAATTAAATAAAAACAACAAATTTGTTTTTCCTTTGATGTGTCCTTAAATAATTTCTATGAGAGAATTTATTGACGCACAGTTTGACAGTTCTGCTGTGAAACAATTTCATTACGACAGCAGGGTGCATATTTTACGAAGTAATTATTGATGTTATGATATATTATTGACAAATTAATAAAAAACATTGTTTTATTTATTATATACAGAACAAATTCTGTCGGGTCAACTAGTTGAAAATAATATTCGTATTCGGTCACCGATAGTTAGGGTTGCCACCTCTTTATACTACACTCACTATTTACTTTTTTGCTCCAAATAGTGATTTTCATTTTTATAATACTACAAATAGGGATTGCTTGTAACTAATTCTAGTAGGCTTCAAGATACATAAGGGTAAATGCTTTAACTTTTTAGCATTAAGTGTAAATGTATACATTCTTTATTATAAAGTCTAAGCTATCGTACAGGCATTATCTATATATAAATTTAAATGTGTTATTAAATAACGTCTCTGTTGTAAATCCTACTACTCCACAGCTGAATATCTAGCCTGGGACTAGATTATGATTATTTTATAGCAATAACAATGACAGTACACTATTGTATTGGTTATTTTTATTAAAGAGAACGCAAAAAAGGAATGTTCGGAGAATCGCTTGAGCTGCTTCTTCTCTCTCAGAGCGGCTTTGTTCCCGAAGCGACGATAGTGTTAGGAAAAACATCAAAAAGAATTCAAAAGGAATCAATTTTGAGGAAATAAATGCATTTTATGCCATTTAATTTACATATTTTAACCTAACTTTGACCTAAATTAATAAAGTGACTTTGATTAGATTTATTGAAGATTTTTTTCGTCGTGCAAATGTCTGAAGCTACTGGGATTCGACCCCAGGATCCCTAGCTTATTAAGGCCAGTAACCATTGGGTCGTATTAGTCGTCAAATAACCCGAATTGCGTGTCTTTAAATCTTTAATAATTTCACATCACCAGACGTATTGATATTGTTATACAAAATTCTATTTAATGTATAATATTTAAGGCTCATACCATGTCGTGCTCGGTACCACAGACCCCTATAATTGACTATAATTTAGTAATTTGGAACTTTTTGCCAGCATAATAAGAATCAAGCGCGTCTTGTATTCTCGGAATTCATCGAGGTTGCAGTTTAGTAACCAAGCTGAGCGATCTCTTAGACTTTGCTCAAACTTTACTTTACGTAAAACTTAGCTGAGTGTAATAAACTGATAAAACGTGAACTTGGCTATCTTAACATAAGCTCAGCATAATTTCAGCTGTCAAATGACTGTAAAAACGGTATTAAGGGTATGTTCCGATTTGCACTGCGACCACTGTAGTGTGACGTCAATTTAGTATACTGTGAAGCCGTTCCTTTATAGCCAGTTATACTGGTTACTATTTAAAAGGGAACGCAATCCCGTATACTGTCAGCCGCATTTTTTGACGCAGCATTCAAATGAGTGTATTAAAGTTTTCTAGTTCATTAAAAAATAACTGTTGTTGGAGTACTGTCAAATTAAAAATATTTGGCATTAAATTGTAGGTATTGTTTATAAAACGTTAGGCACTCGAGTGATTTTAGTACCTTACCTCAAAAACGCCAGTGCTCACAGTAGAATATGGCGGCGATTTATGACATCATATATTCCCCTAGGGTACTGCGGCAGTAAACTGGCAGTCCATAACGGAACGAATTTTTCTACAGTGATAGCACTGTGTAGTGCTCGCAGTGCATATCGGAACATACCCTAAGTCGTTGTAAATTACTGTATTTGTATCAATTTGAGTTCTTTGAATTAGGCGCGAAAACGCTCGCAAGGATCGTACGTCTCTTCAAAGATAACGCGTAATAATAAAACAACAAAAATTTCAAACAACGCGGTGATTATTTATATATATTTATTGTACGTATGTTTCAAATCAAATCAAAATCATTACATTCATGTACGTCAAAGATACTGCTCATAGTTAAGGATTCGACAAGAAGAACAAAATAAAGGACCCCTTCCAGCCAAGCACACCAAATATAAATATTCGTGTATTTTTCTGTTCTTCTTGTAAATTATTGATTATGCTAATTCGTAAGTTACAATACCAGTATTTGCAATAATGCTGGCAAACACGCGACCGTCAGTTGGAATTAGTTTTAATATCCAGGCGTACGCTGTTCGACGCGCCCTTGTTACCTTTTGTGGAACTAATTTTACTAAAAGCTGTCTATTAGCTACAGACAAATAAATATTTATTGTCATTTGGAATGTTAATATATCTCTCAACTATGATTTTAGATATTTAGAATCCACTTTTCATCATTTGTACCGTTTGGTGTCGAGACAATTGGCACGTGGGGCCCAGAGGCGCGGAAAATGTACAAAATACTATCTTCATGCCTCAATAAGGCTACTACGGTTTTGCCGACCCTTAGTAAAATTTTTGAAAAAATAATTTTGAGCCAAATTGCTTACTTACTTTAACTCTCATAAGTTACTTCATTTGAAACAATTTGGGTTTACTAGGGGACGTTCAACAACGGATGCAGGTGTTGAGCTTTTCAAGAATATTTTTGATGCCTGGGATAAATCGCAGAATACACTTGGCATCTTCTGTGATTTATCTAAGGCTTTTGATTGTCTTCAACATTCAACGCTGGTGAGGAAGCTATGTCACTATGGCATAAAGGGAACTGCACTCGATCTTCTGATTTCATAACTAAACAATAGAATTCAGAAGGTCGACGTGAATGGCAGGAGATCTCCTGGGATTCCTCTCAGTATGGGGGTACCACAAGGGTGTATTCTCGGACCGTTCCTCTTCATTATCTATATAAATGATCTTCCTAATCTTATAGAGAAAAAACATAAGGTAGTATAGTTTGCGGACGACACTTCAGTGATTTTCAAAGTGAAAAGAAACCAAGCTATGTATGACGAAGTGAACGATATTCTACATCGTAGTATCTGACATCGTGAATTGGTTTAGCAATAAATTGTTAAATAGCAAGAAAACGAAATATATAAAATTTACCGTGCCAAATGTCAAAAATGTGCAAGTGTTTTGTTAAACGGAGAGGTGATAAAACCGGTGGAATCTACTAAATTTCTTAGCATTACTCTGGATTCCAAAATATTACAATGGGGACCCCATATTAAAGGAATGGCGAACAGAATTAGTTCTGCAGCATACGCGGTTAAAAAAATTAGACAATTAACTGATAGATACGGCGCGACTTCTATACTTTAGTTACTTCCATAGTATCATGTCCTATTGTATATTGCTGTGGGGCAGCGCTGCCGACATTAATACAATATTTGTGCTGCAGAAGAGGGCTATTCGCGCTATTTATAACCTAGGCCCTAAGGAATCATTGAGAGTAAAATTCAAAGAAATTAACATCAAACTGTTGCTTCTCAATATATTCTTGATAATGTAATGTATGTTCATAGGCACATAAGTGAATTTGCGAGAAACTGTCATGACCATAATGTTAACACCAGAAACAGACATAAGCTTAAAATGCCTACTACTTGGCTATGTCGAGTTAGCAAGTCCGTTGTGGAGCGATGAATATGCTTTTACAACAGGATCCCAGAAAATGTTCAAAAGAATTGTTAAAAACGTTTGTGTGGTCTACCACACAAAAGTTTTTTTTACTATAACATAAATGACTTTATTATTTATACCACAGATTGGGAATGGAGCGACCGCCCTCAGGCTATTAAATAATAAGTTTAATTGTACAATGTTATCTGTTACGTTGTAAATGTTACTTTAATTGTAAAACATATTTTTGATGAAAAAAAGGCCACTGAGTTTGTTGCGCCCATTCTTAGGCCTGAGGCATTCATTTTGGAATGGGTGGTAGTTTTTTGACTTTCAATAAGAACTTTCAAAATGTCACATCCTATTTTGAATAAAAATATTTGAATTGAAGGTCGAATGAAAGTCATTGAAGGAACCGTAGTTCTAGAGCATTCTAAAGCAAAGCCTATAAAATAGTGATAATAACTGTACTTCAATGCCCTAAACCGAAGCCCATAGAAGAGTGATGGCAACTGTAGTTCAATGCCCTAAAGCGAAGCCCATAGAAGAGTAATGGGAACTGTAGTAGTTACTTCATTGTGTAATTCACCACAGCATCCTCAGATTCAGTCAAGCAATAATCTTTCATTCAAATTTCTTATCTATAGCTCTCTATACCGAAATTCTCAAGAGAACGGGACTAACTGACGTAGCAAAAACCATAGACTCTAGGAAGTGGAAGTGGGCGGGCCATATTTGTCGTAGGTCCGATAGAAGATGGGGTAAAAAGTTGTTGGAGTGGAGACCACGAAAGAGGTTCAGGAATGTCGGGAGACAGCCAGCAAGCAGTTGGGAAGGACTGGATGCGGAAAACTCAGGACCACACAAAATGGTCTAAAATGGAACTAGAATAGATAATAATAGAATAAATCTAGAATAGACCCTTAGTCAGTATTGGGTAGATCAAGGTTGAAGATATAAAAAAAAAACATAATATGAGTTAGGAATTAGGATAAAATTAATATCTAGGTAGCCCAATAACATATTTAGTCATTTTATATTTAAAAGTAAAGAAACCGTCTACAATATTGTTTATCAAAGAATTATAATTCAACTAAATGTATCTGCTATTTCCGAAAGTTATTTTTAAATACTATCTAGCAGACAATAGGCGAATCAATTGATTTATAGCGAAAATGGTTTCATGAATATTGAAATTGATTTGGCTAATAGCATAGAATTAGAAACAGCCTTTAAGCAGTCATAGTGACAAATGGTTCGACGTGGTCTGCATACATACTTAATATTATCAAGATGGGTATGTGTGGTGTATCGAATCTTGATAGTTTAGAAGCGAATTAACTCCTCACTAACGCGACATTAAATGAACACATGGGCAGAACTACTTAACCGGAATCATAAAAATTACACTAAATACATTATAAACCTGAATAAATAAAGTTTTCATAATCACGGACGAGTAAAAAAGAAGGACTCCGCGCCGTGATATTAGCAAGTGAAGCACCGTTATGCTAGTGTGTGTGCGGTTACGGGGGATACTAGTTACACAACTTTTTCTCCCTTAAATAATCATATATGGCCACAAATACTTATATAGTATCGTTTTAACAATTTTTCACAACGCACGACGGCATTTTTAAAATATTTTATTGAGACGCCAACTGATCTGTCAAAGACGATGACAATTCTCATAATGGCCGCCTATCGGCCTGTAGTAGTGTAAGTGTGTGCGTGGGGCTATGTATTTACACGTTAATCGGCTTGTTTTGGTGCTACACTGTTATGTAAGGTGACACGGAGTCCTTATTTTTTTACTAGTCCGTGTTCATAATATCATTTCAGAACAACCTGTATAGAACGTTATTGCAACCCCACAACCTGTAAGAAATCTAGTAGCCTCGTGCTAGCGTTGGTACTGACACCTACTTCGTGCCGTCTCCCACCACGTAAGGGTGATTAAAATTTTGTTTCCCAAATAATAAACAATAATAATAATATTGACACACTTACAATTATCATGCCCCATTAAACTATAATAATAGTAATATAAAAATAATATATAATAGCCTCTGCTATGGGTTACAAGACAATGATATATTTAATAATAATAATAGGAAGTTCATAATATCAGTGTTAGGAAAATACGTCCTAACGTTTGCTGAGAACTTTCCTTTTTGCGAATCGCGCTGCTGCCTGGTTTGTTATCATTCTACATAGTTAGTTTTAAAGCATTAATATCTCTTTCTTTATTGTTTTTTAAACATTTGTATTGTTATTTTTCTTTTCTTTATACAATGTTAATTGTCATATCTATTGTACTTGTAAAAAATTTGGTGGCAGTTTTTCGCAAATAAAAAAATTATTATTATTATTAATACGATATACTTACTTAAGCATACATAAATACATATGAACATCCATGACTCGGAAACAAACATTCATATTCATCAAATAAATGTTTGCATCCACCGGGATTTAAACCGGTCCCGTCTTTAGCTTTGTAGATAGGGTCGCTAACTACTCGGCTATATCGGTATATACCTACTTTGTTTGTTTGAAAATGTCAATCTTTCAATTATTTACTTTAAAATTTAGAATTATTTTTTTATGATTAATGTTAGATCGTTCTACCCGTGTGTACATTTAATGTCGCCATTATAGTGCTATGCTGTTTATACCGTTATTTTAAATACGAATGAACTTGTGTATCCATTTCTGAAGATATTTTTTGAGAAAAAATAAACAAATAAAAAACATATTGTGTTTGTTCGTGTAATACACAGTTTTATTCAGAAATCGCTACAACTTGACCTCGCGTCTCCGAATCGTTCCAGTCCGTGCTACTTCCTCCCAATGGAAGGATTCGCAGTCGTAAATTAAATAGCACGAGGTTGCGTACTTTTGTGTTGCTAGTTTGTCATATTATGGCTTTTGTACGGTAATTATATAAAATTTTAACAGCATAGTCAAATTCAAATATTTTATTAAATTTTGGATATTAACCGCTAGTTGCAGAAAGCATCTTTAAAGTTGCTATTTCTCTAAATACAATACCGTCACTTAATATTCATTTTGACAGTCAAAGATAGCATGTGATATAATGAAACATTAACACTAAGTACGCTTTCTGCAACTAGCTGTAAATCTCTAATTAAACGTCAAAAACTACCACCCATTCAAAAATATTTACCGAGTTCCTTTCCTGAGGACGTTCGCTGCATTTCCTATCTGTGGTATCATTAATCTTTGGCATTTAGAATTTCGTAATACATTTGTTTTGAATATTTTTAGCGATCATGTTCTAAAAGCATATAGGTAGGTACATCTTCCATATTACAGGATCGTTTAGATCAGGTAAAGAAAATTTTATATAAGTAATACCGGTGTAAAAAAAACTATATGTACTTAAATGTATTTCAATTAGCAGTTATACGAAATTGCTTCTTATTTTTTATAGAATAGAGACAAACGAGTACCTATATTGGTAACTTGGTGATAAGTGATCATCAACGCACATCTATCCTGCAACAACATGGGCGTTGCCGGCCTTTAAAAAGGTTTAAAGATTTAATTTACTTTGATAATTACTGAGTTTTATACAAACGTTCACACCATAGGAGTCTAAATGAGAAAGTCCTTGAAGACAGATAGCCGCGTAAAAATGTCCTCACAATTAGGGTTACCTACCACTTAGTAATTTGAGGAGTCATTCCGGACTTTTATCGATCAGGAAACGGTCAGAAAACGAGCGTGCGGTTCACCTGATGTTAAGTGACAAATGCTGCCCAGATTCTCTTGTAACACAAGAGGAATTCAGGATCATTGCCAGCCCTTTATTTAATTGTACTTATTCATTAATAATTGCGTTACATGTGACTTAGTTACAAGAACAAAGAAAGGTGTACGCGCTTTTGAGTCCTGGAAACACCGCACAAGGAAGCTCATTACACAGCTTGTTTGTACGTGGAAGTGTCCTTGAACCGCACTGTGTAGGAATGCAACACATCCAGATGGTGGGGATGGCCTTATTTGTGGCGTGTCGTGTTAAGGGTAGTGGGATTCGGCGGTAGGAATCAGGTCAAACAGCTCTCCGGAGCACTCCCCGTTATAAATGCGGTAGAATCACAATGAAGCCACGTCTATACGCAATGCCAAGGATATACTCCGACAATTTGAGCAGTTCTGCGTAGCAGGCTGCTTGATGGTTTATTTGATGGTTGATGATGAGGCGGTTTGGTTGGTTGATGGTTTGAGCTGATACTGGGGTGCGTCAAACCAGTATTGGCAGCAATACTCCATAATATATGGCCGGACCTGTGCTTTGTAGATTGTTTCTTGACGTATATGAATTGCATTGTGACTTAATATTAGTCACTAGCTGACCCGGCAAACGTTGTTTTGCCATATAAAGTATAATTCACGCGATAGTTTTATAAGTAATAAAATATTGCCTATATTATAGCCTGTACATCATTTTGTTCTATTGTCAATAGTGAAAAAAAAACTATATAAGTAAACTATAACTAGCCTATAGCC
Source organism: Leptidea sinapis (assembly GCF_905404315.1). Taxonomy (NCBI): domain Eukaryota; kingdom Metazoa; phylum Arthropoda; class Insecta; order Lepidoptera; family Pieridae; genus Leptidea; species Leptidea sinapis. The sequence continues at coordinate 7,694,751 of NC_066287.1, read as the reverse complement.
TTCCTCGATAAATGGACTACCCAACACTGAAAGAATCATTCAAATCGGACCAGTAGTACCAGAGATTAGCGCGTTCAAACAAACAAACACTGCAGCTTTATAATATTTTTTATTAGTCATTTGTGCGTCAATCTTCTAATTATAATTTGTTCAATACTATTGTAAAATTATCAGAAACTAGGATATATATTTTCGAAAAAACTCACCCCACACACGACGAAGATGAGCACGAAGCCAAGGAAGAACTCAATACCAAATCCTTGAACCGCCGTGACCTGAGCTCCCAGGCCAGTGACTCCAAGTTTCCCGGCCGCGCGATCAGGGGTGAAGACCTTGAGGAACCCGGAGCCTGCAGCTGCACCTGCGCATTGTGCGATGACGTAGAGCAGGGCTCGTGCGGGCTTGATACGACCAGTGGACACCATGCCGGCTGTCACCGCGGGGTTGAGGTGACCTCCAGATATGTGCCCGATTGCCTAGAAATAGCAAAATTGCTCAACATTTATTTAACAGAGGTTATGGTTTGTAAAGTGGCTTTAGTTACAGTTAATTGCAGCCCTGTTTAACTGCGATCAATGTGTTCTATTGTGATAGCCACTGTTAACTATAGCTCATAAAATATTTAAAAATTCATACTTGATGTGAGTTCTACAAACAAAACTTAGCCAAAAAAGTAGTTTAAAGGATATTAGTCGTTTTGTCTTTTTTTTACAAAAGTAATGGATGAGACGAGTACGAATTTCAGCTGATGGTAATTGATACGCCTGATGATAATCTAGTAGTAGGTAAATTGAATTAGTCGCTTCTTACGAGGCGACTAAGGCAATCAGGGGCGTGCATTGGTTTTCTAGCAAGGTAGGCACTGTGGAACTAACTAGTCGTAGTTGAGCTTTGGAATAAGCTGAGATTGCTTACCGTAGGTATTTTGTATCGGGCGTAAGGAGAAATTTTATGAGTGGGTGTTCAATAGAAGTTTGTTTATAAAATAACGGAACCAAAGAAAACTTAATTAACTTGAACACTAGTGCTATATTTATTTAGGTTCACTGCCTAATTGCCTATACGATATGCTCGCCCCTGACGGCAATTTACCCCTTTTTAGACCCTTGAGCCTGGGACTTCCGTATTTAAGGTCTGAGGAAACACAGGGCAAAATTGTCTGTGATTGTCAGGGCGAAATGCAAAAACTATTGACTAAATTTAAATCAGAATGAATTCGTCAGCAATAATTCGTAAGATTGTTATATAATCTCCCTTAATTGTAAATTAAGAGAGATAAAATGTAAATTAAGATAATATTAGACTTACAGAGACAGCGGCGAACACAGCGAGCCCGAATCCGAACGCGATAAGGACGATGTTCGGCGCTGCGTCGACTCCAGAAGTGACGTTGATACACGACCCGCATCCAAACAGATTCAGCAGTAAGTTACCTGAAATGTACGAACAAGAATAATATATTTTTTTTATATCGGTCTTTTTGCATATGCATTGTCATTAGGATCATCATCATCATCAGCTGCAAGACGCAAAGGCCTCTCCCAAAGATTTCCACGACGATCGGTCCTGCGCTGCCCTCAACCAATATATTCCGGCGATCTTGAACAGTTCGTCGGTCCATCTTGTCCATCATCCTAACAACACTGCGTCTTCCGTCATTAGGATCAATTTCTCATTGCCACATAGTGACATCTGATAGGAAAGATGACGCCGATATATAAGGACAACGCGTGCACTTTGTCTCGTCGGCAACATGATAGAAATGAAGTTTCGTAGAGCTTCCGAATCTGTAAAATTAACTTTGTTTAAGACCTACTGTCAGTCCATATACACCTGTCAACTCTGGACTAATTACACTAAAAAATCCCACGATAGCATTAGAGTTGAGTGCAATAATATCTTCCGTTATCTCATGGGATTAAAACGTTTTTGTAGCGCTTCTCTGAGGTGTATGCTCAATATAGGGCTAACTCCGTGTTTCCCAACCTTTTTTACATTTTATAACGTCTTAATTTTTTTGTACCCCATAAATAATTTTTAACCTTTAAAAAATATTTTGTTCCCTTATGAACTATAAATGATAAGTTTTAGGAAGAAATCATTATAAAAATGTTATAAGAACATCGTAAATAAAATTTCTAAATATATTTTGGAAAACTGAAATTCAAAATAATTTTAAAATAGATTTTTCAATATTCATTTTGTGCGATCCTTGCTCTTGATGCTTGCTGCACAAAGATTTTATATTAGGTTTCAATTGGCTAAGCTTTAATTTTAAGTTTCAGCGTTGTGTTAAATCAAGTCGATTTTTTTTTATCAGTAAGTCATTTAGACCGCCGACCACGGATGAATAAAGTTTAGTTTCCAAAATAAGTATATAATTTGTTTGAAAATTTGAAGAATTTTAATTATTTCCTATATTTTTTAGATTTTTATTGAGATTATTTTTTTTACGATTAAGTAGGCACTACCCGTGTGTTTATTATAATCGCCATTGTAGCGTCACATTGCTATTACTTATTTAAAACAAAAAAAATAGTTTTTTTTCGTATTATGAACCTCGCTTTTATAAAGTTTAAACTTCTGTGCTCTTAAGCATTCTACTTTTAAGGGCTCAGCCTTGACCATTAACAACACAAGAGGAAATATTTGAGGCCATTAAAAAGGTCACACGCTCATTTTGAAGGTATCTGAGTCTGAAATGTTATTAAAAAACTTTAAAAATAAATAATTTGGATAATCAATGAGCGTATGGGTCATCTGGTGTTATGTGATCATCGCCGCCCACACTCTCTTACAACACCAGAGGAATCACAACAGCGTTGCCGGCCTTTAAGGAAGGTGTACGCGCTTTTTTTGAAGGTACCCATGTCGTATCGTCCCGGAAACACCGCACAAGGAAGCTCATTCCACAGCTTTGTAGTACGTGGAAGAAAGCTCCTTGAAAACCGCACTGTGGAGGACCGCCACACATCCAGATGGTGGGGATGATATCCTAACTTGTGGCGTGTCGTATAATGGTGGAATTCGGCGGCAGGAATCAGGTTAAATAGCTCTTCGGACACTCCCCGTGATAAATGTGGTAGAAGACACACAATGAAGCGACGTCTCTACGCAACGCTAAGTGATCCAGCCGTTCACAGAGCACTGGCTCCCCGACAAATAATATAATAATAATAATATTTACACACTTTTTACACAAATTATCTTGCCCCAAGTTAAGCATATATAGCCTGTGTTAAGGGTTACAAGACAATGATATATTTAATACAATATACTTACTTAAACATACATAAATTTATATAAAATAAATAAATAAATAAAATAGCCTTTATTATTACTAGTGACTTAATTTTTTTTTCTTATAAATAAAACTTAAATTATCTTAACTAGTAATTTGTCTCTCGACAAAGGCCTCCTCTAAAGACTTCCACCTTATTCGGTCTCTGGCTACTCTCATCCAGTCCGGTCCTGCTATTCTTTTAAAATCGTCCTCCCACCTTCTAATCTGTCTACCTTTCCTTCGTTTCCCGTCTCTTGGATACCATTCTGTAACGGTTTTTGTCCATTTCTCTTTCTCTTCCCTCAGAATGTGTCCAGTCCATTTCCACTTTTGCTTTTGACAGAGCTTGTGTGCGTTTTTGAATTTTGTCTGACTCTTTATGTTTTCTAACGTAACTTTGTCTCGTCTCCGAACTCCAATTACGCTTCTTTCTATGGAGTTTTGGCACACTTTTACTTTTTCCGAGAGATGGTCTGTTAGAGCCCAAGTTTGACATCCATATGTTAGACATGGGAGTATACACGTGTTATAGACTTTTCTTTTTATTCCTATAGGTATCTCGGGGTTTTTCATGATTTCACTCAAAGACCAGTATCTTTTCCATGTATTACAAATGCGTCTGTCTATTTCTTGCTTCATGTTATTTCTAGGGGTTATTAACTGTCCTAAATAGATATATTCTGTGACATATTCTACTGTTTCATTGTAAACTACTATCGAACCAGTTAGGCCGGATGAGTTGGTCAAGATTTTCGTTTTGGACGCATTTATTTGCAAGCCGGCTTTAGCACTTTCGTTTGCAAGTTGTTGCAACATTTGCTCTAGGTAGTTTTCACTCTCCGAAAATAGAATGATGTCATCTGCGAATCGTAAATGGTTCAATTTTTCGCCGTTTATATTTAGGCCAAAACATTCCCACTCTAGGTTCCTGAAAATCATCTCTAGGACTGCTGTGAAGAGCTTAGGAGAAATAGGATCGCCTTGACGGACACCCCTCTCGATGCGGAACTCTTCTCCGGCTGTCTCCAGTTTGACCTGTGCAGTACTGTTCAGGTATACATTTTGGAGAAGACGAATGTACTTGTTGTTTACTCCTTGTTTTCGCAGTGCATCCCAAATGTAATCATGTTCCAGAGAATCAAATGCTTTATTAAAGTCGATAAATCCTATGAAATATATTTTGTTGTACTCATTATATTTTTGTAAGACCTGTCTTAATACGTGTATATGATCTGCAGTTGAAAAATTACTCCGGAAGCCTGCTTGTTCTTTTGGTTGATTTTCTTCTAAAATGGGTGAGATACGATTTAATAATAGTTTCGAGAAAATTTTGTAAATATTGGACATAAGGCTTATAGGACGGTAGTTCCCAATATCTTCTTTGTCTCCTTTTTTGTGCAACAAAATTATTGTAGATTTCGTCCAATCGGCAGGTATCATTTCAGTTTCCATTATATTGTTAAAAATATCTGTCAGGTGTGGTGTAATAACTGGTGATATGGTTTTAAGGAGCTCATTAGTTATTTGATCTGGACCTGGAGCTTTTTCTAATTTCTGGCTTTTAATAGCATTTATTACTTCTTTCTGAAGAATGCTAGGCACTGGTTCTGTGATTGTAAAGTCTTCGAAGCAACGATCACGTTTTGCATTTTGGTTGCTGCTATAAAGTTTCCGGTAGTAATCCGTAGCGATTCTCAGGATATCTGGTCTCTTGCTAGTAAGATTTCCGTTCATTTTTTTCAAACTTGACATCCAATCCTTTTTATTGTTCAGTTCTTTGAAAGCCTTCTTTACTCCACCATTCTTTTCAATATATTTTGTTAAGGTTGTTTCTCTTCTCACCTTTCTATCTTTTCGTATCCTCTCATTAATCTTTTTGCTCAACTCAGTTATTTTTTTCTTATTGTCTTTCTTGTTTACTAATAAGGTTTTCCTTTCATCCAACAATTCTTTTGTTTTATCCGAAATTACTGTCTTCTTGTCTTTATTTGTTTTAAAAGTTTCAGTTTTAATTAATTTTACCAAATGATCATATTTATCTTCTGTATTAATGCCTTGAGCTAATAGATTATTTAAATTTTTAAGAAGGTTATTGGCGTTACCCGTGCAATTTAAGCTTGTTGCTTCTTTCTGGTGTTTTCTTTTACATTTCTGTTTACATAAATTTATATAAACATACATAAATACATTTAAACATCCATGACTCGGAAACAAACATCCATATTCATCATATAAATGCTTGCACCTACCGGGATTCGAACCCGGGACCTATCGCTTAGTAGGTAGGATCGCTAACCACTCGGCTATGCAGGTCGTCACAAATAGACTTCCGTTGCGGAAATAAGCATTATAAGGACAGGATAGAAACCACTTGGATACTACCAAAAGAAGCTCTGCACAACGTGTTTTGTTTATAATCATTGCCTATAATTTCTTTTTAATACCACACCCTTACTTAATGTGATAGTTTTTGATAAGTATTAGCGTGATCTTGGTCTAAATAGCACAAATAACCTAATGTGATGTTGATCCTTGTTTTTAATATCTGAGGGTGAATCAAATGTGATCTCAATATTATTGCATCTTTAAAATCGAAATTGATTGACTTTTCAGATGAAGATGATCATTAATTTTCATTATTTCAGTGGTAAATCATCCATTGCTCGACAAAGGCAACACCCAAAGATCTCCACGATTATCGGTCCTGCGCTGCCCTACGGCGATTTTGACCAGATCATCTGGCTATCTAGTGGGGGGCCTACCAACACTACGTCTTCCAGTGCATGGTCATCATTCGAGTACTTTACTGCTCCTGTTCGGTCATCTGTTCTTCGACCTCTGTGCCCTGCCCATAGCCACTTTAATTTCGCATTCATCCGGGCTATGTCGGTGACATTGTTTCTCCTGCGGATCTCCTTATTTATGATTTGATCGCGCATGGTAACTCGGAGCATAGCCTCCATTGCCCTCTGAGCGACCATGAGCTATCTCATAAGACTCATAGTTTGCGAATACGTCTGCGTTTCGTGTATCATCTGGTACCAAACTTGGACGGTTTTGGGACGAGAAGATTTTACGCATCTGTCATTTAAATATAATAACCAGTAAAACTCACCGATAAACTCAGCAAGAAGGGCCTTGCTGACAGCTCCAGCGCCGTTCGACAGCTCATCTAAGCCAAGTCGTTTTCCAAATTCTCCCATTGTTCTGGAACAATATTATTTTTTATAAATTTGTGCAATGTTTATATATTGTTGTTTATATGTTACTTAGTAGTAAGTAAGAACAGTGTCTTGCCCTTTTTAACCCACGTATTATATTTTTTGTCCTTCATTTTAAAAATTCGTATTGGGATATATGTTTACATCCGGTCAGACACACACAGTCCTGAAATCCTGTATTTACCATACAAAGGGAGCAAAAAAACTACTGCTCTGAATCAATTGGTGTCAAACAAAAAAATTGTCGCAAACACGTAAAGCGCGTGCGTATGCGCAACGGTCATTCAGTTATTCAGTTTTAATCATTTCTTTTCTTGCAACTTACAAAATTTGTGTCATTGATACAGATATATTGATATGAGTACAAGAATCTATTTCCATTATTTTATCCTTTTATTATCAAATAACCCAACTTTATTTATTGAAGTCAACCGATGATCTTATTTTAGTACATGAGGTTCCTAGGCGGTAACGTTTGTATTTTGAATATACTTATTTTAGGTCTTTCGTTCTTTAATATGATTTGTTTTGTTCTTGTAGTTTGAAGATCAAATTCTGGAGGAGTTGGACAGTTATGGTGAGAGAGATTTGAGCGCTTCTGATGATGACGAAATATATGAACAGGGCGCCAATTCCTAATTGGATTGAAGTCACAGTTCAGATGAATCTATTTAAGAATCTGATGTGAATGGTGAGCTATCACCATCATAACCCTAGAGGACAAAAGTCAGGCAGAGGAAGAAGAAGTAATAAAATACCTAATAGTAACACACACACTCTAAGTAAAAGGCTGTATTTTAATCATCAAGTACATTATACTCACATAAATAAAGATAGTACATTATCTATACATCTATATACGTATAAATAAAATTGGGGTGTCTGTTTGTAATATTGAAAAAAAAATGTTTTTTACTACATGTATATGAATATATAAACGGTACATACACCAAAATAACATTTACTAAAATTTTTGTCTGTCTGTCTGTCTATTTGTTCCGGCTAATCTCTTAAATGGCTGGACTGATTTTGACTTTTATTGGCAGGTAGCTGATGTAATAAGGAATTACTTAGGCTACGTTTATTTTAGACAAATTCTTTTATTTGAGACTAGCTGACCCGACAGACGTTGTTGTGTATATAATAAATAAAATAATGTTTTTATATGAATTTGTCAATAATATATCATAACATCAAAAATTACTTCGTAAAATATGCACCCTGCTGTCGTTATGAAATTATTTCACAGCAGAACTGTCAAACCGTGCGTCAATAAATTCTCTCATAGAAATGATGTATGGACACATCAAAGGAAAAACAAATTTGTTGTTTTTTTTTAAATTTAGCAGCATTTTCCTATTTATTACCCTTTTGAACCTTCTCTGGACTTCCACAAATAATTCAAGACCAAAAATAGCCAAATCGGTCCAGCCGTTCTCGAGTTTTAGCGAGACTAACGAACAGCAATTCATTTTTATATATATAGATAAATAAAGTAATGTTGCAATGTCCAAGAAACAGTCTAACTCTCATAAATGTATAGAAAATTTGTTTATTTACAAATATTTTGTCGGAACCTAAAAGTATTTTGCGATGGTTGCTTACGTCAAGTTAACCACGAGAATGTAGGTTCTGCATCTTGGCACAAGTCCATATATGAGTTCATTGAAACTTACTTATTCCATATAAACGCTTGTAAAGTTTTTTGCTGTTCACCGTGACCCACGAATAACAGAATTGGCTATAAATCGAGGCCGAAAAGTCAATTATAAAAATATAAATAATATAATTAAATATATAAATTATCAACTAGCGACTGCTAGAAAAACCCCCGAAAACGAAGGGGTAACAATCTATGAACTCGTCCACTTTTGTCAGTATAACTTTATTAGTTACTAGCTGACCCGGCAAACTTTCTTTTGCCATATAAATTATTTTTAGAGTTAGACTGTTATCTTGGACATTGCAACGTTACTTTATTATTCTAAAATAAACGTAAACCTAAGTTATTCCTTATTACATCCCGTCATTACATACATCAAGTCCCGTCAAAATCGGTCCAGCAATTGTAGAGATTAGCCGGAACAAACAGACAGACAGACAGATAGACAGACAGACAAAAATTGTAAAAAATGTTATTTTGGTATATGAACCGTATATATATTCATTTACATGTAGCAAAAAGCGGTTATTTCAATATTACAAACACACACTCTAATTTTATTTATATAGATAGATAAGTGTTCCAAAAAAAACTACGTTTAAATAATAAATTATCATTAAAAATTTATACATGATCGAAAGCACCGAAGATGACCTTTTTTAGCATTATACTATGTAGTATAATGTTAGGATAATGTTATCCCAATATTCATATAATTCTGGTATCAACTAGTCATGCATTGAATGCATTCGCACAAGGAAAGTTGATAAATACTCCGCTCGCAAACATTTCCGAAAATAACTTTGCCTTGATAAGTTTGCAGAATAAACATTAATGTTACTATTTAGGTCAAGATTAACACTTGCAGTCGTACAGTTGACATTGTAATAATTTATAATTATTATAATAAGAACAGTCTGCTTTAAGTTTTCCTTTTACGTAAGCTTTATATATAGTTTGTTTTATTTATATTAATAAGAATTATCATGTGTCATGATCATATCCTACACCGGTTAAAACCGGAAAAAATAAATTAATAATGCGAATTTAAGTATTTCCTCTACATTATTATATTATTATTTAAAACATATATCTACGTTTAAAATGTAAAACGTAGGTATACTTAAAAGATGTAAAATGTATGTTATGTATTTTTTAAATCTGATAGCCGTTCGTGAAGTATTTCCGTCGCACTAAGCGTTATTTTTATGATAATAAGGGACGAGACGAGCAGGTAGTTCAGCTGATGGTAATTGATACGTCCTGCCCCATTACAATGCAGTGCCGCTCAGGATTCTTGAAAAACTCAAAAATTCTGAGCGACACTACGATCGCGCTCGTCACCTTGAGACATAAGATTTTAAGTCTCATTTGCCCAGTAATTTCAGTAGCTACGGCGCCCTTCAGACCGAAACACAGTAATGCTTACACATTACTGATTCACGGCAGAAATAGGCGCCGTTGTGCTACCCTTTCAGACTAAAACACAGTAATGCTTACACATTACTGATTCACGGCAGAAATAGGCGCCGTTGTGCTACCCCTTCAGACCAAAACACAGTAATGCTTACACATTACTGATTCACGGCAGAAATAGGCGCCGTTGTGCTACCCCTTCAGACCGAAACACAGTAATGCTTACACATTACTGATTCACGGCAGAAATAGGCGCCGTTGTGCTACCCCTTCAGACCGAAACACAGTAATGCTTACACATTACTGATTCACGGCAGAAATAGGCGCCGTTGTGCTACCCATAACCTAGCCTGCATACTGTGCAAACGAGACTCCCACCTGGTAGTATGGATATACAGGTTTTTATTTCACAATTATGGATGGGCGCCGGAGTAGGCCTAGGTCAGACACTTGTGGTGCTTTATCGTTCTCATCCTGTTTTGTTTTTATTCAGGTTTTTTAATGAAGTAATGTAAAGAAACTTGCAGCTAAGGTTAGTTCTACTGCTACTGAGTACATCTTGGTGTGAACAACAATGTTCCAATAAGAATTATACACCACTTATAGCCTAAACACATGATCGGATTTGGTACGGCCGAATCATCGGACGCGGTCTGGTAGCCGACCATATTCGATGATATGTCGCATTGTCCATCGCACAAAATTATTATTATTATCGTCCGGACTGTACCAAGTACGGTGCGGTGATTCCGGGACGATACGACATGGGTACCTTCAAAAAGAGCGCGTACACCTTCCTTAAAGGCCGGCAACGCTCGTGTAATTCCTCTGGTGTTGCAAGAGATTGTGGGCGGCGGTGATCACTTAACAACAGGTGACCCGTACGCGCGTTTGACCTCCTATTCCATAAAAAAAAAGTACGATGCCGGCCGGACCAATTAGTGCGAGGTTCCCACCGGATCATCCGATGGTCCGGCCGTACCAAATCCGACCATGTGTTTAGGCTATTAACGTTACTTGATTTTAAGAGCCTCGATGTATCTATTGTATATATATCTAATCTATACTAATATCATAAAGAGGTAAAGTTTATGAGATTGTAGGGAGTAATCTCTGGATCTACTGAACCGATTATGAATATTCTGTCACCAATTGCAATCCACACTGTTTGTGTGTGTCATAATCTATATATTAACCCGTAAATTGTAAACAGTTATTTGATTTGAGAAGTAAGTGAGAGAAAACGGTTTCGTTCGACCGTTTAATAATGTTTAAACCGTTTTTTGTTTTGCTTATATGAATGTGGCAGACTTGGAACACCAACTAACATTGTTACTCTAGTATTTGCGGACGAAGTCGCGGGTAACAGCTAGTTATATATAAATTGTTATTTTATATTTGTATAGTTATATGTTGCCCTTGAGTTGACCGCGCTCGCGTCTAATACATTGGGTACATAAAGGAAGATGTGAACATAATTTTCACGACTTCCTTATATAAATTTACACTAGTTTACACGATTATGTGTTAATGCTGAGTATTCAAAAACCTTAATGTTATCAAGAGAACTCACTTTCTATAAGTACCTCCTAACTATCTCGTTTTTACTGCAATCAGTGTTGATTTTAGAACTACCCGCAGCCTCTTTTTAATAAAATATTTAAACCCATACACAACAGTTTGTCTTTTATGCTTGGATTTAATAACATAAGTATACATTTAATAAAAATAACTCCAGGTTTGTCAGCTTGCTAAGTAGCGCAGTATTCAGGGAGTCAAGCGAATCGATCGCATTAGAAATACGGAACCGCGCTCGAGAACTGGCATTGCTGATGTGGGAGAAAAAAGCGCTAGGCTAAAGTGGAACCGGCCTGGGCATGTATATCGGATGCACACAGACCGATGGGCAGAGGTTGTCATGTATTGGGTGCCTTAGGACGGGCAAAGACGTCGAGGCAGACCCAAAAAGCGATGGCGTGATGATCTGGATGCCCATAATAAGAGCTGGTCGCAGCTGCCGTAGGACGGCAATAAATGGAGTAAAGTAGGGGAGGCTTTTGTCTTCTTTTCTAGACTTTCAGTCGGCGATATATTTTATAAAATGGTTCATGTTTAACGGAATTTTCGATTGACAAAGTCGTCAAGTTAATTTAGATTAAGATAATGTCGGTCGCAGAAAAGAAACTACAGAAAGATATGGGGAAACCATCGTTGGCTGTGTTCTATGTATTGTGACAAGGACTTAGATTATAGTTAGGTGTTGAAAGGTTACAGCTGTATGTATTAATATAGTGTGTAAAACATATTATTTACAATACTATGATAACATTTAATTAAAACTATCATTACGGGAAGTGTATTGGCAGCATTCCCGCGTTGGATAGCTAGGCTGATCCGTTGACCGAAATAGCTGCCAGCGCTTGGGTATCCAGCAGCCCTATTGAAGCGCGTAGATAGTACTTTGTACATTCTCCGCGCATCTGGACCCTACGGGCCCAATGTCTCGTCAAAAAACGGCACAAAGATCTAAGACTCACTGAGACATAAAACAGTTACAATTCATGCTCGTTAACTAGCAACCAGTTAATATATGTATCAACGATAGACGATATTTGCCAATAATGTGTTTAAAGCTCTGTTCAAACTGAGGCGTAAAACGCGCGGGAAGTGGGACGCGTTTTAGCGTAGTTCGCTCGCTCGTCGAGCCTCTCAAACTGACGCGACATCACGCGTGTCATTTTTGATTCATCAGTGGAGAAACATCATGCATTGTGAGATCAAATAATAGCGCCGGGTGTCCCGCTCTTGTTTCGCTTCAACTTGAGCGACTACTCGCGTCAATTTGAACACGTCCATACAAGTTAGCTGACACAATCCGCGCGAGCGACTTCTGTCCCGCGTCCCGCGCATTATTCGCCTCAGTTTGAACAGAGCTTAAAAGTGGCTCATCGGTATTTATCATTTGGTACCACCCAAAATCTGCACGACCCTACAATCCGATCTGGACAACCAAGTTTTTTCTCTATAAATACCTACAATTAATATGATCTATCATTAGTAGTACCTAAATCTTTTAATCACTATCATAGATAATGTATTGCTAATGACGGGCGAATGGCATTCCACCTTCGCACGACACGCCACAAGTTAGGATATCATCCCCACCATCTGGATGTGTGGCGGTCCTCCACAGTGCGGTTTTCAAGGAGCTTTCTTCCTCGTACTACGAAGCTGTGGAATGAGCTTCCTTGTGCGGTATTTCCGGGACGATACGACATGGGTACCTTCAAAAAAAGCGCGTACACCTTCCTTAAAGGCCGGCAACGCTCTTGTGATTCCTCTGGTGTTGCAAGAGAATGTGGGCGGCGGTGATCACTTAACACCAGGTGACCCGTACGCTCGTTTGTCCTCCTATTCCATAAAAAAAAATTGTGTTTTTTAAGCCCCAATATAATCGTGTCATTAACAAGTGATAACAGTTAGAAAATCATATTGCTCAGACTATTAAGCTAACAACCTCAATAATTACTGTCAGAACACCGAGACAGTAGGCATATGTTGTACAATGGTATAAAATATAGTATCTAATTATTACTTTTATGACTTGATCGATGGAACTTTGAAGGGCAGACAGAAAATTGTCATTAACGAGCACAAAGTTATTATTTTGATCATTGTTCACTTCAACGATTGAAAAATAAGTTTTATTTGAAGCTTAGGTACACATGGACACTAATATATTTCATATTTTATATTAAAAAAAAAAGCCCGCTTAGTTTCTTGCGCCCATTTTTCTAAGGTCTGAGGCAGTCTCTTTTGAATGGGTAGATTTTGACGTTCAATAAGATGATTTTAAATCCTATTTTGAATAAAAATATTTGATTTTTAATTTGAATTTGAATTTATTAGGTAAGTATATATAGAGTGTAAGTACTTAGACTTTGCTCAGACTTTACTTACGTAAAACTTGTCACCTGACTTAAGCTGTGCATGAAATCAATGTAAAAGCTATGGGATGAGCCTCCTTGTGCGGTGTTTCCGGGATGATACGACATGAGTACCATCAATAAAGCCCGTACACTTCCTTCAAGGCCGGCAACATTACAGTGATTCCTCTGGCGTTGCAAGAGATTGTGGGCGGCGGTGATCACTTAACACCAGGTGACCCAGGTACGCTCGTTTATCCTTTTCCATAAAAAAAATAGAGACAATCATACTTCATGGATTATGTATTGAGACATCCTTTATAAATCAGATGAGTTCCTAATAAATCGCAACCAGTGTTACCAGATCTTTTAGGACAATTAATTGGAGGAATTAAAAACATTTAGTATCAATAGTTTTTATATGCCAAATTATACATTTAACCCGACGCGTTCCGGGCACTCTAAGGTTAGTTCTACTGCTACTGAGTACATCTTGGTGTGAACAACAATGTTCCAATAAGAATTATACACCACTTATAGCCTAAACACATGATCGGATTTGGTACGGCCGAATCATCGGACGCGGTCTGGTAGCCGACCATATTTGATGATATGTCGCATTGTCCATCGCAAAAAAATATTATTATTATCGTCCGGACTGTACCAAGTACGGTGCGGTGTTTCCGGGACGATACGACATGGGTACCTTCAAAAAGAGCGCGTACACCTTCCTTAAAGGCCTTTATATGCCAAATTATACATTTAACCCGACGCGTTCCGGGCACTCTAAGGTTAGTTCTACTGCTACTGAGTACATCTTGGTGTGAACAACAATGTTCCAATAAGAATTATACACCACTTATAGCCTAAACACATGATCGGATTTGGTACGGCCGAATCATCGGACGCGGTCTGGTAGCCGACCATATTCGATGATATGTCGCATTGTCCATCGCAAAAAAATATTATTATTATCGTCCGGACTGTACCAAGTACGGTGGTAATTTATAGATAATGCCTGAACAGTGGCTGGGACTTTATTATAAAATTAAAAATATATAAAATTTACCCTTAAAGCTATTATGTATCTTATGAAGCCTACTAGAATTAGTTACAAGCAATCCCTTATTTCTAGTGTTATAATAATGAAAATCACTATTAAGAGCAAAAAATCTCTCTTGTTAGTTTTACTTTGTAATGATCGGTAGCCAGAGTAATGCACAAAAAAATTATTCCCAAAGGACATGTACTTTTGAGCTTAAAATTCGTACGTCTGGCAACACTCTTGTCCTATTCATTAAGGTAAAACATGTTTTTTCCTCGTTTCAAATGTTTAAAAGGCTTAATTTTTTTGCATACACCGCTGTTCCAGTGAATGATCGAGACGGCAGTTCAAGGTGATATACTCCATAGCTAATATAACCTATGCATCATAAATTAATTATTGAACTAACTTTTCTTATGAATGAAATAAATAAAAGACTGTTTTGAACTGTCACATTTTTTTATGAGAATATGATGATAAAAGAAATACGTTTATCTGTTGTTTAGTGTTAGTTATGCCGTGCCCATTATAATGCATTGAAAAGAAATGAAATGTATACTGAGTGGGACTCCGATTGGCAATACTAAAGTGATTGCACTGCTCCTCAATCTAATTGTTTTATTTATTTTAATTTTACTAGGTCTGTTTTAATTATTTTTAGTGGTTTTTATAGTTTAAGTTTATAATTTTGGTTAACTTATAATTTTAATCTTATATTTTATGTTAAAATTACTTGTTTGTTAAAGTTATTATATTATAAACTATGACCTATTTTAGCAGTGTGCCAATAAAGTTTATTATTATTATTATTATAAATGAATTATGTTCATTCATTTAGGTACAATGTGTGGGTTTATGAAAGTCAATGTTGATGCCATCGGTTCAAGAGACTACCAGGAGGACTTGTGCTGAGAAGAATCGACAAGAAACTCTGGAATTTATATCCTGTCTTTAAAGTTCTCACAGATTTATATCGTCTATAAATTCCTGAATTCTACAATTTTTTCCGACGTTTTAACAGCTGTCACAGTCTATCTAGACGTATAAATGAACAATATGAATAATAAATCTAAGTATATATAATATGTTATTGTCACTCCCTATGGTAAATTAATATATATCTATTCTATTCTAAATTTAAAATTAATTGCCACAAAGACAATGGTTAAGCTCATGATCGCTGCAATATCTAATCTATACTAATATTATAAAGCTGCAGTGTTTGTTTGTTTGTTTGTTTGTTTGAACGCGCTAATCTCTGGTACTACTGGTCCGATTTGAATTATTCTTTCATTGTTGGGTAGTCCATTTATCGAGGAACGCTATAGGTTATGTTTTTTTATAAAATTAGGGTACCGTAATAAAATTTCTATTTTGTAACACAAGGTGTAAAATCGAAAACCTATTTTTGCGTGCGCTGCAAAAACTATTGACAATAGAACAAAATGATGTACAGGCTATAATATAGGCAATATTTTATTACTTATAAAACTATCGCGTGAATTATACTTTATATGGCAAAACAACGTTTGCCGGGTCAGCTAGTATAATTATACAATTCTCGTGTCACGGTGTGCGGGACCGAACTCCTCCGAAACGGCTAGACCGATTCTCATGAAATTTTGTGTGCATATTGGGTAGGTCTGAGAATCGGGCAACATCTATTTTTCATCTCCCCAAATGTTAAGGTTGGAACAATTTTTTTTTTAATTTTTTTTACATTTTTTTTTAAATTTGATTATGAGTCAGCTTGTAAAATACATACAATTTCAAATTTTCACCCATCTACGATCAACACTTACATTTTTAATGCTGACTCATAATCAAAAAAATTTAAAAAAAAATGTCAAAAAAATAAAATTTAAAAATTTCGTAATTCGTAATAAAAAAAAAAAACTTAACATTTAGGGGGATGAAAAATAGATGTTGTCCGATTCTTAGACCTACCCAATGCACTCAGAATTTCATGAGAATCAGTCAAGCCGTTTCGGAGGAGTTCAAAGTTTAACACCACGACACGAGAATTTTATATATCAGATATACTAGGGTAGCATAAAATTAATTTTTCGTAAACGGGAGAAGACCCGGTGCTAGACAACAATCATCAAACATTGGTACGAGTAATTTGCTCGGACAGTAGCCAACAGAATGATTACATGTTGCAGTACTTTGCGGTTAAATATACTACTACAATAAGATTTACTGCATTGTACCTATTTTTCATGTTTTTTATTTTTATTTTTTATTGACTATACGTACATTATGGCGAGTAACGACATTATTTTTTATTTACTAGCTGACCCAGCAAACGTTGTATTGCTATCATATTTAACATCTGTAGTTATTCTGATAACTATAGGTAGCTAAAATTAAGTTTGTTTTTTTTTAACATCCTGAGAAACTTAGAAAGATTCTTATTAGTTATTCATTTTAAACTATTCTTTCAATTTGATTTCGGACGACGTGGGACACATCAAAGGAAAAATAAAATTGTTGATTTTTTTTTAGTTCCGTACATTTTCAAATATCATCACCTTTTAAACCTTCTCTGGACTTCCATAAATAATTCAAGACCAAAATTAGCCAAATCGGTCCAGCCGTTCTCGAGTTTTAGCGAGACTAACGAACAGCAATTCATTTTTATATATAGATTAGTAATAGATAAGTATACCTTTATTTTACAAATAATAAATATATATTATTCAACTTTAAAATATTAATTTTTATTTCAGTAACGCTAAATTCAATAACGTATTTCATAAAAGATAACACGGGTAGATTAATAAAGTTATTAATTTTAACTTTGAATTTTAGTATTAATTCTGCAGAGTTAGCGAATCGTCAAATTTAATAATTTTAATTTTCCAAAATAAATATGTAATAATAAAAAAAAAGAAATCTTATAAGTATATTTACAATACTATGATTACATAAAATTAAAACTATCATTATGGGGAAGTGTACCAAGAGTAATAATATTGACATTATGTTATATATCTTTTAACACGTATTTAATTTTAATATGTTATATTTTATAAGCCCTAATAATACGCATATTATTAACTACTAGTAATAGTAGTTAAAAAACTAAAAAACACTTTTTATAGAAACTGAACTAAAAAATAGAAAATTTGTTTTGAAATTTAAAAGTAACACCAATTCCTGCCTTATACGCGATAGATGAAAATTATATTAATTAACAAAAACATTACATTGCAAATTAAAAAAAATTAATAATTTTATCAAATTAACGTATTGTCATCGGTCCTCGATAAATCTACGAAGTTTGAACGGAATCTGGCCGTTTAAAGTGGGTCAAAATCGCGCCCGAATGAGTCGGTTACAAACAAACATACATACAGGTGAAGCTAATAAAAAGCGTTTAAAAACAGCGAAACAACTACCTTATTATATTAAATATTAAAGAATAAAAAATATATTTTTACTACAAATGCAGCATAAGTAATTCATTCACTGTTTAACGCCAGAAATGTAGTCAAGGTTTATTTATTTAAAAAATAAAAATAATTATTGCCAGCTTACCCTTGTATTAAACTTACACTTGTAATAAACTAAATATAAACCGGGTTTAAAAAAGTTTTATTAATCACGCATAAATATTTTGAATTTGTTAAGCTTATTAGCACAGCGACCGACCTATCAAGCTGCTATCAAGACACTGGCTAATTAATGATAGGTCATCATTATGTTACAACCAAAGTGACATGCAGATTGGTTTGATGTCAAAGAATAATTTACTCCTGGGTAGGGCTCTGCTTTTTATGGGCAAGCTCGAACCATAGATCGTCTCGTAGGGTCATGGTAATCGTGTTATAGCTCGGATCAGTATTAAAATCACATAAATTATGTTAATAATTATTTAAGATTCTTTTATCTCTCTCAAATAACAAAATACGGGTTAACTTTAGAAAATCAGACCTAAGAAAAACGGGCGGATAAAATTTATCGAGTTTTTTTTTTTATTAAATTTCATTACAATATTATATATTATTTAAATAGCTTGAGGGTTGTCGCTCCATTCCTAAGGTCATCAAGGTATCATTAAGAAAGATTTTATGATATAATAACCTTACAATATAAACGTTTTTTAACAATTCTTATAATAATAATAATAATATTGACACACTTTTTACACAAATTATCTTGCCCCAAGTTAAGCATATATAGCCTGTGTTATGGGTTACAAGATAATGATATATTTAATACAATATACTTACTTAAACATACATAAATTTATATAAACATACATAAATATATTTAAACATCCATGACTCGGAAACAAACATCCATATTCATCATATAAATGCTTGCACCTACCGGGATTCGAACCCTTATGACTATCGTAACACATTTGTTGTGTATATTTTCTGAGATAATGTTGTAAAAGTATATACTTTCCTCGCCTAACAAAGGACTTACTAACTCAACTTTATTCGAGTAGTACCTAGGTTAATAAAAAGTTTATGTTTGTTCCTCGTGTAATATTATGATAATCACAGTTTGTAGAAAATTCGCTATTGTTAATTTAACGTTATCATAAATATATTAAGAAGCGGTTGAGATCTATTAATTTATATAAATAACTTGACTTTTATATTTCTTATACTCTTCGAATATTATCATATTACCTATAACATATTTTCAGGCCCTCGTCATCATTAGTATTTTTTATTGTATTTGCAACGTTTGATCGTCTGTTGGGACCTTGTGGGCAATAAATCTCAGCTTTTTATTGTTTAATATAACCTAATCTATATCTATATATAAAAGAGAATATATGTTTGTATGTTCCCTAATAACTCCTAAACTATTCGACCGATCTCAATGAAATAGATTCGTTGAAGCTTAAGGAAGGTTTACATGTATAATTTGTCGTGTCACGATCCCACCCACGCATTTACCATATCTCTCAAACCGTTTATTGACAGAACAACGTCTATCGGGTCAGCTAGTCCTTACATAACTTATACGCCTAGATAGAGTCTCTTGCTGTTAGACAACCGATAAAATCCGGCCAGGAATATTGGTTTAGTGTGAGTGACAAGCTACGTCTTACACTCGCGATTTGTATGACACTTTGTGTTAGTGTGCGTACATTGCTCAAAATAGAAGTTAACAGTTAACCTCAATTTTTTTCGACGTTTTCACAGCTGCCACAGTGTATCTAGACGTATATATGATCTAACACAAGCTAATAATAATACAAGTTAATTAATATTTTTCGAAGTGTGATAGACATAACAATATTTGTAATTCAGTGCTAATCTTCGGCCCGTGAATGGAATATAAATAATTTATTTTCATATGAAATGTGTCGCGCATTATTTTGCATTGAACGCCACGTGAATTTTAAATTGATAAACCGGGAAGTTTCAAAATATTCTTCTAAGTTGTGGTCACTGTACTGCTGTTATTAAATTCTTGAGCTCCTCTTGAGCTTATAAGATTAAATTGGTTATTGGGGGGACATATTTCCGCCTGTATCATACAAACTGTTTTGTTTTTAAAGTGAAACTTTAAATACATCGCCTCAAATATTTTCGCCCATTAAAACCCGTGGCCGATTGTAGTAGGTGTGAAGTTGTATCATTAATTTCAATATATATCATTATTTCAAAGTATCATCCAAGTCAGTTTGACCGCGCGGTCTAAGGCGCCAGATTTAAGATCTGGTTCCCAAGAGGGAGAGTAGGTTCGAACCCCACCCTATCCTAGTTTTTTTTAACACATTATATATATTTATATTATTTTAAAACGGTTCCATAAGATAAACATCATACAGAACTGTTATAAATGTAAAATCGTTGTAAATGTAAAACGTTTTCATATGTATGTATATTAATAATTTTTGTTTAATTCCTGTCCTCCTTGTAAACTGAATACCCGTTTTACTGATGTTTGACTGCCATCTATCATATTTGACCTAAATTTATCAGGTCCTAAAATATATTAGTTTTAATGTGATTTTGTCGATGGTCAGATTTAAAGTATCATATCGGCCCTTTAAATTCGTCGTTTAAAAGATTTTATTTCTGTATCCTACAGATATTAATCTTATGTTAATATTATAACAACTATGATAATATCATAATAATAAATACTCAATAATTTGCAGGCGAAGAGAATAAAAGGGACGCAAATCAATGTGGAAAGAAAGTTACTAAGTTTTAGGCTAAAAGGCAAAATAACAAAGAATAAAATACCGCAAAAGAGTATTCTGAAAGACATAATAAGAATTGCAAAAACTACGAAATGGAATTGGGCAGGACAGATATCAACGACAATAGAAGTAAGATGGAGCAGTAGAACCACAAACTGGTATCCATTAGATGCCAAAAGAAGAAGAGGAAGAGAACTTGGTACGAGATGAAGAGACGACATAATTACGGAGTACTTTGTCCCGCATAGTAAATAAAAAGGACGAATAGACGAATATAGGGGAGGACTTTGCCCAGCAGTGGGATGATATATAAAATATAATAAATAGCATAAGTGGTTTTCTAATGGAATTCAAATTCAAATATTTTTTATTTAAAATAGGATGAGACATCACTTATTGAAAGTCAAAAACTACCTACCCATTCTAAAACGAATGCCTCAGACCTGAGAAGAACGGGCGCAACAATTTCAGCGGGCTTTTTTTTTTCATCGAAAAAATTTGCTTACAAAGTAATATTGTACAATTAAACTTATTATTTAATAGCCTGATGTCGTTCCACTCTGTAGTATCATTAAGAAAGTGATTTATCTTATAGTAACCTCTACCACACAAACGTTTTTTAATAATAATTCTTTTGAATAAGGTAATACTTTTGCTTTGAACATTTTCTGGGATCTTGTTGTAAAGTCATATACATCGCCCCACAAAAGACTCACTAACTCGACTAAGCCAAGTAGTAGGCATTACAAGTTTATGTCTGTTCCTGGTGTTAACATTATGGTTATGACAGTTTCTAGCAAATTCACTTAATAGATTTGAATAAATAATAAAGAATATCATTTTAAAAAGTAAATACATTAATTAACTATAATGGATATCGTTTGTTTGCAAGATAGTGACGCAACGTCGTGATTTGTATGACAAAGTGTAACAAAAAGCGTTTGACACAGTAAGTGATTCTGATATTTTATCCTCATACAAATGTATAATCGAGATTTTCTTGGAAATAAGAGCGGATATAATAATACGAATAATTAATTAAATATCTATCCGATTGTAATTTTTTAAAAGGAAATATGTAGTGATTCATTTAATAGGCATATAACAAGAAATACGGGATTGATAAGATAATTTAGATAATTGAGTTAATACTCATTTTATTCATTCACATTATTGTTAATTGGTTTGTTTATATTATGCCTTATCTCCAATCGTATATCACATCTACAGGCAAATCTTCGATCGATCTTTTTGTTTGCTTACATCAAATCTATAACCCACGCATCTATTACTTTTTAATATATTTACACCAATCTTTACAATGAAAAATAATGAATTTGACCAACTTATTCACTTCGGTATTATGAAAGTCAATTATTATTTTTTAAGTTCAATTTTATTTTATAAAATTTAAAGTTAAGATGTGTATACATAATTTGTATTACCTAATTATTAGTCTTTCGAAAGATGATAATGTTAGTTTGCTTCAATGCGCACTGCTGAGACTGGTCAATAACTTTTTTTTTACAGAAATAGTGCTTGAAATACTGTTACTTCAGTCTCATTTTTGTAAAAAAAAAAATATTGAATTAGGCGTTACTTTGCGGAAATCCATAATTATACAAATGATTTAAGTTTTCTTTAGTGTTAATTCCGCCAATATTTGTTTTTAAAACAATTCGACACGTGTTTCTCGTGCCAGATTTTGGCGAGACTGAGTCTCGTGCCAGATTTTGGCGAGACAACACGTCCTGAGGATGCCTCGTGTAGAGGCGAAACACGTGTCGAATTGTTTTAAAAACAAATATTGGCGGAATTAACACTAAAGAAAACTTAAATCATTTGTATAATTATGGATTTCCGCAAAGTAACGCCTAATTCATTTTTTTATTTTATTTGTATATCTCATTTTTGTAGACAAAAGCTTTGTAATGTATCGAATGGGGCTCCTGCTTTCATTACTGATACTTCTAATAACGACTCTAATCAATAATATATCATCCTAACCTTTATCGTTGCTTTTATTCTGTATACATATTTGTATCTGTAGCAGATAAAATATCGACATCGGTAAGAAAATCCGAACCAGCGAAATCCACTTAAAAATCCACTTGAAAAACATTATATAACATTGTTATATTCTCACGGCTTACATATATTATATAGTAATTAGAATATATTTTCTCTATAAGTGAATATTGTAATATACTTATGAGAAATAAAGTTATTAAGTCGTAAATCGTAACTCACTTCGCTGATATGAAGCAGTGGTGTTATTGTTAGTTTTCCTAATCTTCTTTTATTAAACCGGATTTCCGAAGCAACTGACAATCGTTAGTGGTGTTACAGCTCTTCATGCCTTTTCAATCATTAAAATTGCCGTAATGACCGTGATATTTGCAGTTCGATTGTTCAGAGATTCTAAAATGAGCTTATAAACTTCCTTGTCATCGAACGTCTTAAAATTTTGAATGATTCCTTGGTTCAGTGGTAGTTTTTAGATATAAGGCAAAAAAGTAAAGTAGTACATTGGATAATGTAGGCGAGATGTTATGGACAGTGCATTTCTCACTTCTGAAGTAGTGTAGAGTAGAGTAGAATTTACCGCGCCTATCGTATCATTTGAAAGAAAAATATTTATTTATACACACACACGAATAACAAAAATGAAACAACTTAAAAATATAAAAAACGTGTGCTGTGTGCTCCAACACAAATGTGTTGCAACGCTGATCTTCATTAAAAAGTTCTTAGTTCTGTGGTCAGCCAAGCGTTTTTTTTAGTACGACAAGCAGTAACATAAGTAGGAAACGATTTGACACTTCTGAAATAACCCCTCCGACATTGGCTGGAAATTTCCAGTGACTAAAGTATCTACGTCACATCATAATTTGTAAGATATACAAATTCATACAAAAACGATTGCCACGTTCGGCTTGTACCCCGATATTATATCCTCATATAGAAGTAACGCGTGACATTCTCAGAAATAAGAACGGATATTATAATTTGAATAATTAAGTATGTTTCTGATTTTAATTAAAACAATTACGGGCAATTTGCTGTGATTCATTTAATTATCAGATTAAAAGATGTTATAGTATTTACCAAATACGACATAATTAATGTATAATTAATTTATTAATTGCGTTTATAGAATTTTTATTCACTGATGAGGTCATTGTTAAGTTATTCTTTATTAATACTGAATCGAAAATCTTGGGTAAATCTCTAATGAACCCTTCTGAACATATTGCAGAAAGATTGCGGCATTAACACCGGTTATATTAATCGGCTAAACGGCACAAACATATAAGAATCACTGAGACCGACATCTTTGCGACGCTTGCCATCTTCGGCAGTCGAAGCAGCAGCCCCAGCATCAACTGTCGTAACTTGGACATGAGAAGGAGCCAGAGAGTCGACGCAAGTCGCGTCCCACACCAGCGCCCTTCCCCGTGCCCAAGCCACCAGCATCATTCCATTGTGGCGGGTAATACCATTTGGCTCTAAAAGCTGGTTTATTAAGAGCGGCAAATGCCCTGCGGATGACTTCATTAATACTGGCGTGACGTCTGATACGATGATAAGTCCCATTTGCCCAGTAATTTCACTAGCTACGGCGCCCTTAAGACCGAAACACAATAACTATTACACATTACTGCTTCGCGACAGGAAAAGGCGCCGTTGTGGCACCCATAATCTAGCCGGCATCCTGTGCAAAGAAGCCTCTCACTGGTAATATGCCCTTAGTCGCCTCTTACGACACCCCTGGGACTGGGACTAGCCTATTCTTTTTATGCCCCGGGGAAGCACAGGGCAAGTGAGTTAGTTGTGTTGTGAAGTAGTGGGAAGATACATTTGTGCCCTTGGTATATATATTCTTAGTGTCTGTGTGAAACCGGGCCGAGTAACTAGTGTCTTACATTTAACCCTAACATATAATTGTTAGTATAGTTTTTATTTACAACGATATCAATAGCTTTGTGGTTTCCAAACACCACAAAGAAACCTTCGTGCTTTTGTTCGATTTATACTTGTCATCTTTACACGATTAATCCCAAATCAATTCACAATTTATCCATACAAACTAACACATTGATTTAATATTTGGGGTTACAACGCTGTACTTTTGTAGGTTAAACACGGTAAAGGCTATGTTAATTAATCAAAAATTGATGTACAATTAGGTATAGTAAAAAAAGACGTGTGGCACTCAGGGACTGCCGCGGTAAAGCTATTGCATAGCATTTTTTATCAACTTATGCAATTATAATTATTTATTTATTTTATTTATGCAGTATTTTTTTTGATAAAATTAATTTAAAAAAAAGCAAACGGGAATTGAGTAATATTTTACTTGCAAGATTTGACTACAGACAGACAACGGGACAGGTGAAACTAAATAAAAATGCTTGTCATAATAATAAAAATTAAAAAAACGTGATAAAAAATTTAGAAATTAAAAAAATCAAGAAGTACCCCAGGCTCGAACCTGGGACCTTCTGCACAAAAAGTATACGTGTAACCGCTGTTCCACGGCAACTGTAATGACCGTGGCGAAATATCTATATAGATCTATTAAGTATGTGTTAGGTTATTTTCGTTACGGAATTTCTGGATTCGGTCTCCACGCTCAAGGCCCGCGATAGAACCTATGCAATAGCTTAGCTAACAATTATTATTAAATTAAAATTTATAATTCGTTGTGGAAATCTTTGGGGGAGGAGCTTTGTCCAGCAGTGGACGGCTTCCGGCTGATGAAGAATTAAAAATAAAGAAGATATTATAATTAAAGCTAAATTTTTCATAAGAAATTGTTTGGGCTAAAGCTCGAAATCCCCCTAAAATAGAGTAATTTGAATTTGATGACCAACCAGCAAGTAATAATAAATAAACTCTAATATTAATAGCAAGTAATAACCATTATTCAATTAATAATTAATATCCGGACGACCGAGCCTTGCTCGGATTTTTAAGTTTGTACAAAACTTGAAAATAAAAAACAATAACTCAAAGGACATTTGGATTCGAACTTTCGAGGTCTTCTCCTTTCCGGATCACCCAATTTTTCCCATCTGAGCTATTATAGTCTTGTATATAGTGGCGAAATTTACCTTCGTATTCTAATGTTATTGTAGCTGTTTCTCTTTGAAACACGGAAAAACTATTTTTTTTTTAATTTAAACCTAACTAAATCGATTTATCGCCCCCGAAATCCCCTGTATACAAAATTTTATGAAAATCGTTGGAGCCGTTTCTGAGATCCAGATTATATATATATATATATACAAGAATTGCTCATTTAAAGATATTAGATAAATGGCATATTAATATATTCCATTTAGTAAAGAATACTTGATTTTTGTGGTTAAATAAAGTTGACTACCGTATCGACAACCAAAGAGTATAAGAGACACAAACATCTCCAACGGAAATACACCTAGATAGAAAAGGAAAGTGAATCTGTAGTTACTGTAACCAATTTTGATTGACAAGTCGTAAACAGTCAGCCGCGCTTGGAATTAGCTCATTAGAATTTTGAAAATTGAGATCAAAATTGTCGATATATCGTCTGTGCGCAAGTTTACCAGTGCGAGGCTCCTTTGAACAGGATGCCGGCTAGATGATGGGTATCCCAACGGCGCCTATTTCTACCGTGAAGCAGTAATGTGTTAACATTATCGTGTTTCGGTCTGAAGGGCGCCGTAGCTAATGAAATTACTGGGCAAATGAGACTTAACATCTTGTCTCAGGTGACGGTGCAATTATAGTGCCGCTCAGAATTGTTGGGTTTTTCAAGAATCCTGAGCGGCACTGCATTGTAATGGGCAGGACGTATCAATTACCATCAGTTGAACATCCAGCTCGTTATGTCCCTTATTTTCATAAAAACAAAAAAATATTCATATAAGGCGATTGAGAATAAATAAAATATTGTATTTATTTCTTTAGGTATTGACAGTTGTTGCTTGCTCACAGGAACCGGCATATTATAAACACGATCGTTATGTGTTTTACGATTTGTCTACTGCAGTCAAACCTTACAAACGATTCTCGAACGTTCGAATCACAACACTACCAACGCAATGTGTAGCATCTTCCAATTAATGAACACAGTATGGCTTTACGATTATCGCTTCCAGTAGCTTATGTGCTAATATTTATTCTAGTCTTCCAATTTGTTTAGGCATTTATGAGATTATTTGTGGTAATTTTAACATTTATAATACACAGAATTTCATGTGAATTATTGTTTTGAAGTTCTTCTTTAGGCGCGTTATGAAAAAATTATGAGAGTGAAATTTTAAGATGCGCGCTCATCACCATAACACAAAAGTAACAGGGTGAAGTTGGTTCCTAAAATTTTCTGACGTTTACGACATTCGTTATTTTTTTTTCAGGCAAAGGGTTCAAGCCCGTACAGCCGTATTCGTTATTTAATAATTAATTGTCAAAGCTATCGTTGAAAGATTTTTACAATATTGTTCTTTCTACAAACGTAGAATAGCACGAGAAATAAATAATTTTAATGATTTTTGCTTCGTTAGGCCAAATAAGTATAACTTCTTGCGGGCATATATAAGTACACCCACACTTTTTTTTATTGAAACAGACAAAAGAGCTAAACTTCGAGCCACTGTGGCCTCGCCTACTCCTGTACATACTCTTGTATCAACAATATGTTGCCAACCATAAATATAAACATACATAATGTGAATTCGAACCGAAAACATATTACTACGTGGAGGGCGAAAATCGAACCGGGAGTACTGTGGTGAATAAAAACAAATATCTGTTTATGAGCGTAAATATATAATCGGCTCATCTTTATATGCAATAATAAACCAAACGAAAATGGGAGTCGGTCATATAGAATATTATATTTGGCAATACCAGAGGAATCACAACACAATAAGCGTACCTTTAAGATATTTTCTTAAAAGTATGTGCATAACCAACTGACGAATTATGCGTTCGTCCTCGTGAACGATATTATATTATAACAAAATTTTATTTAAAAAAAAATACTGCTGAGTTACTTGCGCCCGTTCTTCTCAGGTTGCTCCTTTTCGAATGGGTGGTAATTTTTGACGTTGAATTAGGGATTTTAATTCCTATTTTGAATGAAAATATTTGAATGTGATTAACCTTCAACTGAACAAGTAATTCTGCAATTTATAATAAAATAGACACTCTGGGTAAAGAGTTATATCGTTGTTCCATAATTAGTAATATACGGGTAATTAATTATTCGATTATCTAAACAAACTACCGTTTCATTTTGTTATCTATTTTATTATACATTATCTTGCAATAGTCCACAGAATTCCACATTCGCACGACACGCCACAAGTTAGGATATCATCCCCACCATCTGGATGTGTGGCGGTCCTCCACAGTGCGGTTTTCAAGGAGCTTTCTTCCACGTACTACAAAGCTGTGGAATGAACTTCCTTCTGCGGTGTTTGCGGGACGATACGACATGGGTACTTTAGAAAAAAGCGCGTACACCTTCCTTAAAGGCCGGCAACGCTCTTGTGATTTCTCTGGTGTTGCAAGAGATTGTGGGCGGCGGTGATCACTTAACAACAGGTGACCCGTACGCTCGTTTGTCCTACTATTCCATAAAAAAAGCGCTTTCGCACTACGTCCGATATGAATCCGATCCGTATCCGTGAAAACACGGTCTGAAGTAGTCGTAGAACAATTTCTATGGTAGTTAACGCATTTGATCCGGTTTCCGTCATCCGATTTCTTTCCGTCAACCGTTAGAAATAGTTATACGACTATACCGGACGGTTTTACACGGGTACGGATCGGATTCGGATCGGACGTAAGAACGTAAGGTCTTAGAGCGGAAGCGCTCTGTCTATTAATGCTGCAAATATTAAATGCTATTGGTTGGTCAGTACAGCGACTGATACATATTGAAACATTATATGATACCTTCCTGTTGAATACAGGTGCAATCAATTGTATAAGACATTGACTATTTGACGTTTGAGTGTGTTTGTTGCATCATTTTACATATTATATTGTAATTGAAATGATCTGTAAATCTTATTTATTTAATCAAAACAAATCTTATAACTAAATTTACAATACTACGACTATATAAAATTAAAACTATCATTACGTGGAAGCGTACCAAGAATACTGGCAGCATTACCGCGTTGGAAATCTTGATATAAAAGAGTGGCAATGACTTTCTTGCTACTTCTTCTCATTAGCTCAACCCTTTACGAAGTAGCGGTAGATTCAATAAGAAAAATATTTTTTTTTTACATCCATAAGCGTCATTTCCGTGACCTACGTGAAAAAACTGATTTTGATTTGATTTGATATAAAACAATATAGCGATATGTATATATTACACTAGGTATTGCCCGAGATTTCATAATGTTTTATTATAGTTATTATATATTCGTTGGTGTTCTAATGTTGCCACATGCATATATACAAATCAATCATATTATAACTCTCATCGTCAACGCAGCGTTCGTAAGAAACGTTTTTGTTCGACAGGTTTTTTTTTAATCAAAATAAGGGACGAGACGAGCAGGACGTTCTGGAGCTGATGGTACTTGATACGCCCTGCCCATTACAATGCAGTGCCACTCAGGATTATTGAAAAACCCAAAAATTCTGAGCGGCTCTACAATTGCGCTCGTCACCTTGAGTCGTAAGATGTTAAGTCTCATTTTCCCTGTAATTTCAGTAGCTACGGCGCCCTTCAGACCGAAACACAATAATGCTTACACATTACTGCTTCACGGCAGAAATAGGCACCGTTGTGGTACCCATAATCTAGCCGGCATCCTTGCAAAGGAGCCTCCCACTGGTAAAACTTCTTCTGACTTACTTTGCAAATCCAACTACCATGAAAAAGTTTTATTATGTCACGTGATAAAGTAATGTATAGCCTATTATAACACTCACAAATAATATGGCTTTCTATTGATAATACTCCCTACAACTTTTTTTTATGGAATAGGAGGACAAACGAGCGTACGGGTCACCTGTTGTGAAGTGATCACCGCCGCCCACAATCTCTTGAGAAATCACAGGAGCGTTAAGGAAGGTGTACGCGCTTTCTTTGAAGGTACCCATGTCGTATCGTCCCGGAAACACCGCACAAGGAAGCTCCTTCCACAGCTTTGTAGTACGTGGAAGAAAGCACCTTGAAAACCGCACTGTGGAGGACCGCCACACATCCAGATGGTGGGGATGATATCCTAACTTGTGGCGTGTCGTGCGAAGGTGGAATTCGGCGGCAAAAATCAGGTTAAACAGCTCTTCGGAATACTCTCCGTGATAAATGCGGTAGAAGACACACAATGAAGCGACGCGGACGTCTCTACGCATCGCCAAGTGATCCAGCCGTTTACAGAGCACTCCCCGTCGTTTTGTTTTGCAGATGAAAGGCAGGTCTCTCTCGGGACTAGGTCGACCAGTGCCAGAAAAACATGTATCTTCTTTTCTATCTCTCTCTTGAGAAAGATCGCGAAATAAAACCTTGATAAATTTAACCCCCAAAAGACCCAAGTTTGCGCGCCATTTTAAAAACCCCATTTGTTATCATTAATGTCTGGCGTAGCATTGGAATCGTCGTCGGTCATCTGGCAATGAGAGTTAAATTGGATTTCAAGGGACAAGGATCATAGATAGAGCAAGGCAATACTTCAAGTTGGCTCAAATTCTAGTACTCTACAAAGCCGATGCACCCCAGTATCCAGTATCAACTCGAACCATTTGACCGCGTGCAACGAAGAGCTGTTAGAATAGTTGGATATCTAGTGCTCTGTAACCAACGTCGCTTCATTGTGTGTCTTCTGTCGCATTTATGACAGTTAATTTTCCGCAGTGCTGTGTGAACTGATTCCTATCACCAAATTCCACCATAACACGATACACCACATATTAAGATATTATCCCCAACATAACAGTATTCATTTCAGGTCTGGAATCCATATTTTGTTAAGGATATAGAAATGTTGGAAAGGGTACAAAGGCGAGCCACTAAGTTGCCTAGGGAACTGAAAAATCTTACATATGAACAAAGACTTACACAGCTTGGACTCAGCACCCTCAAAAGCAGGCGAGAAAGAGGCGATCTAATTGAAACATACAAAATACTAAATAATTATTATAATGTTCCAAATTTTGAGAGCATGTTTCCAAGGAAGAGCAATCCTAGACTAAGGGGACATGATATGAAGCTAGAATATCAATTAGCATCATCAAATCCATTGAAACACTTTCTGACCAACAGAGTCGTTCATATATGGAATAGATTGCCCAAGGATGTGGTTAAATCAAAATCTGTTAATCCGTTTAAGAATAGACTGGACAAACATATGGATAGATATGGCAAATGATATAGACGCATCAGCGAAAGCTGCTTAGTCTATTATAAATAATAATAATAATAATAATAATCCGGATGGCGTTCCTCCATAGTGAGTTTTTGGAAGAACTTTCTGCTCCTTACAACCAAACTGTAAAATGAGCTTCCTTGCCCTGTGTTTCCAGAACCTTTGTAGCTTCAATAAAAGCACGTACGTCCAATAAAGAAAACATCCCAGGAAATTTACTGACCGTCGGTAACTGTGGTCATATAATATTAATTATCCATAACCGTAAAAATTGCGATGTTTGCTAAGCTAATAAAAAGCATGTATATTATTTCTTGCGGTACACTTTTATCAGCAATTATTTTATCATAAAGTAAATTGTTTGTATAGAGAGTTTGTTTTATAATCCCATGCTCTTCGGCGCTATGTCGTCATGGCTTTATTCGACCCTTGGCTTGTGTCAACATTCACATGTCTGATAACGTGCCTGGTATATTATTTAAAAACCAATGTTCCAAACTGAATATTAAGTCAATATGTACCGACTATAACAATGTAGTGTCAGTCTCTAAATCTCGTAACAGGAAGTTGTTTTATTGCTTGCTATTAGACGCAGATATGGGTAGTAGCTACTGAGATTTGATGCGAACTAATGGAATAAATGCGTGAATTCATGAAATACGTAAAGTATATTGTGTATTCAAGTATTTTAGCGACTATATTAAATTTTTGTCATTATTACTGGAAATAACGCTACATTAAGACGGATTGGGGCTCCTTTGCACAGGATGCCGGTTAGATTATGGGTACCACAACGGCGCCTATGTCTGCCTTGAAGCAGTAATGTGTAAGCATTACCATGATTCGGTCTGAAGGGCGCCGTAACTTCTGAAATTGCTGGGCAAAAGAGACTAAACATCTTATGTCTCAAGGTGAGGAGCGCAGTTTTAGTGTCGCTCAGAATTTTTAGGTTTTTCAAGTATCCTGAGCGACATTTCAGTTGTAATGGGCGTATCAATAACCATCAGCTGTACCGTCCTACTCGTCTCGTCCCATAATTGGTTATAGAAGTTACATTCATTTTACTTATTATAAAACAGTGAATATATTAAGATACAGGTATACTACGTAGGTCAATAGTGGCTCAAAACGGCGCAAAGATAGAGCGAACTGCTTGAGAAACATCAGATGCGTACTTTTATCTCTACAATCATCCACACTTGAAGGAGTTTTATAAAACTTACTTATTCAGATAGGAATGCACAATGCTATCTTTATTTACTTTTGCAATTATTATCATCAATGAAGAGAAAAATGTAGAGTAAATTCCTTGAAAACTATCTAAACACTTATAAAATGTATAAGCATACATGTATTACTTATCAGTTAAGATATTTTTTAAAAATCAAAGCCAAGAAATCAAATTAAATGCAAACGCTGGTTCTATTTACTATTCAAATTATCATTTTGTATAACAATCGAAAATGTAGAGCGCATTCAAGAGAATTATCTAGATAACTTGTAGAAAGGACAGCTTTATTATAATTTTTAAAGATATATATGAACCGAGTAATCAAATGAAATGTAAAATGCTGTTTTTATTTACTATTCAAATAATCATTCGGTTATGACAATCGGAAATGTAGAACGAATTCCATGATTTCTTTGAATAATCTAGATTCCTACTCACACTGTAAATTATCTATGCTCTATTATAATTAATTTAAGCGATACATATATCGAGCAATCAAATAAAACGGTAAAGTTGTTTCTATTTACTGTTCAAATTATAATTAAGTAGGTAACATAACAATCGCAAAAATGTAGAGCGTATTCTTTGAATAATTCCAGCCACTGTCTGCAAAGAAGACAAAATCAATTTGCAACGCTGTGACTAGTGACAAACACAGATGTCAAGACGTAATTAGAAATTCAAATAGTGTTTCCAATTATTGAATAGTTCTCAAGGGACGGACTTGACAATGGATTTCTGTTCCTATGGGACAATAGACCACCTGCATTTGTGTCCCAACATCCGTGAAGATGTCCTTAACATTACGTAGTATCAATTCAGCATACAAAAATGTTTCAACAGTAAATGTAAGCTAAAACTATAGGCGTAAGGGGTCAGCTTGGTAAATACCACTACCTCTACAGGGTGTAATCCACTAATGTAATACTAAATGTATGGGATTGTTTAATATCAAAATTCTGGATACTTCTCGTTTATGTTATTGATGTCTTTTAGCTGATTAGGTAACGTACTTTGGATATCAATTTAAAGTTTTTTGATATCTGTTATAGTTACGGAATAATCAGGCGGGTCACACCAGTGCACTCCTTTGCACAGGATGCCGGCTAGATTATGGGTACCACAACGGCGCCTATTTCTGCCGTGAAGCAGTAATATGTAAACATTACTGTGTTTCGGCCTAAAGGGCGCCGTAGCTAGTGAAATTACAGGGCAAATGAGACTTAACATCTTCTGTCTCACGGTGACGAGTGCAATTGTAGCGCTGCTCAGAATTTTTGGGTTTTTCAAGAATCCTGAGCGGCACTCCATTGCAATGGGCAGGGTGTATCTATTACCATCATTTGAACATCCTGCTCGTCTCGTACCTTATTTTCACAGAAAAAAAACACTGTCTTAACGATTGCACTGTTACCTATTAGTAAAATTAAAACGCATCTGAATAAGGTCTCAACTTTGAGCAATAGTAGAGATAAGAGAGGGACGAGATTCAATTCGAGCTTAGCATTTATACCTCGCAGTGAGAGTTGTCGGAATTTCTTTATTAAAAATTTTTCCAAATGCACTGCTTGAATACATGTAGTGCCCGCTATAGAACAAAGCGAGAATCAAACCCGAGATCTGTTGCTCTAAACTCGATAGATCCGTAGAGCTGGAAAGAACTCTTAAACATGTATTTAAATAAAATACTTTTTAAGGAATTCAAATGTATAATTGTAACCCTATTTTGCATTTGTTTTGTAGTTGAGGTTTTTGCGTTTTATGTCCCCCTGAAAATGCGATTGACAAGGTCACAACGTCAAGTTAAATAATTAAAAGAAAATGTATCTGTAACGTAAAAACGCCTTTTAATCCAAAAGCTATTTTATTTAAAATAATGTGTTACACTGGCGTTAATCAAAGAAAATACTCTAATACATTTTTTTTTAAAGATAGGTTTTTTTTTATATTTTGTATGATTGCCTTTTTATGTAATTTGTATGTGGTAATTTGATTGTCTACTCAACTTGCCCCAAAACAAAAGCAATAATGATAAGCAATATAATTTATTTATATTGTGATAAAAGTATATTACGCAACTAGGGAAGGATGTAGGTTATTTCTTGCGGTTTGTGATGGATTTTATCCTTCCGTGTAGCGTATGTTATTGAAAAAAACAGAGGGCTGAAAATTGCCACTTTGCTACCGGAAAACATGGTAGAAATCAAATAAAAACAAATCAAAATCACTTTATTCATGAAGGTCACGGAAATGACACTTATGAATGTCAAATATTTTTTTTTTCTAACTATTTGCAAACTAACTAACTATTTTCTAACTACTGTATTTGTAAATCATGATTTACATTTGCATCGTTTTACAAATCATTTCAATTACAAATGAACTTTCCGTTACTGGTGTGGAAAAATAGCGACCATAATAATAGAGAAATCCTAGAACTGAATGAGTTACAAAATGGATAAAAAATCTCTTGATGACAGATGCGTCCGGCACGCGATAATAATTGTAGACGAGAGGAAAATGAAAATGACTCAAGTTGTTTTGCCATCATTGTATGTAAATACAAGAGTGATTACCACATATTATTAATATGTACGACAAGCGCGTAGTACATTGAATGAGTGAGCTTTTAAGGCGAAGGGTAAACAGAAAACACGCAAACAAGGTGTTTTTAGACAAGTTTTGTGGTGAAAATATAGCATTTGGAGCTATGAACATAACTTTATCCTGTTACACATACCCTTAAGTCTTACTTGTAGGTTGCTTATGCTTGCTGTTGGTTAAAGTTATTTGCTTAGTATACCACTCTCATAAAAGTTGTTCTTATAGCTTTTACTTTTTTTGTGTAGGTACATTTATTCAGATTAGTAATAAATAATGAGAATTGTAAGCAATTAAACTGTTTGAGCCTGTTAAAATGTTACATTTTCGATGCAAGAATTTTGAAAATATTGGCTTTGTTACATAGGAGCCGTGAACTCATATCGCTCAAGGTCGCCGGCATTTAGTGTCGCCTTAACTGCCAGGACTTGATATGACTTGGTAACAATTTACATAGCACTTAGCTATGTAACAAACGTACTACTAGCAATTAATTTGATTACAATCCTTTTAATATATTAACCTCGCCTTTATTTGATATTTCCCATGGGATCTAATGTTCAATTAAATAATTTCTCTACCTTTATGTGTAATGCTATGCCAAGAATACTTGTATTATTGCATACACAAAAAATATATAAATCATTTGAGTTTTCTTTAGTGTTAATTCCGTCAATATTTGTCTTTAAACAATTCGACACGTGATTCGCCTCTACACGAGGCATCATCAGGACGTGTTGTCTCGCCAAAATCTGGCACGAGAAATCTCGTACGAATTACGTGTCGAATTGTTTATAGACAAATATTGGCGGAATTAACACTACAGAAAACTCAAATCATTTATATAATTATGGATTTCCGCAAAGTAACTACTAGTCCTACTTCAATAAATTTTTACAAATAATATAACAAAGTATGTAGTGCTCGACGTGAAAAATTCAAAAAGTAGACTATTAGATAACACAAGTAAAATGAAGAAAATTATAAAAAATACGTGTGCGCTTCAGACAATACGACTGAAGTAAAAAAAAATATTAATTTAGAAAATTGTTTTATTTATTTATTTATTTATTATATATACTCTTTACATATATATGCATTTTATTTATAATTTAATTATTAAAAAATAATATTACATTAATAATAATATGACTTAATAATTAATAACGCTGTTTATATAAAAAATAATAAAATAAAACTTAAATAATCTAATAAAATTAATTAATTACAAATAGAAAATATCATTAAGATCGCTATCGGCAGGTAAGGTGCCCATGGAGCCCGTTACCTCTTTGTATGGCCAAACTTATCCTTTGACAGAGGTATGTACCAGATCTTGGGTCACCTGTTAAATCGTTTAGAAGCCTGGATTGCTCTTTTATCAGTATTTTATTAAAATTGTCTAATACAAATGAAATAACGAAATGATCAAGAAATCAGTAGCTGGCGTTCGTTTGTAACGCTCACGTCAACCATTCACCAGCTTACTTCCCCAAGTGTAGCTACACTAATTAGCATCATCACCATTATTTCATCCGGAAGCCATCCACTGCTGGACAAAGGCCTGCCCCAAAGATCGCCATGACAATCGGTCCTGCACTGCCCTCATCCAACCTATTAAGGCTATCTTGACCAGATCTTCCATCTTGTGGGGGGCCTACCAACACTACGTCTTCCGGTACGTGGTCGCCATTCGAGGACTTTACTTCCCCAACCATCCAGGCCATCTGTCCGGCAAGTTATGTGCCCTGTCCACTGTCACTTCAGTTTCGCAACCACCTGGGATATGTCGGTGACTTTGGTTCTCCTGCGGATCTCCTCATTTCTGATTCGATCTCGCAGGCAAACTCCAAGCATAGCCAGAGGGCAATGGAGAGCCATTGCCCGCTGAGCGACAGTAAGCTTCCTCATAAGGCCCATAGTAAGCGACCACGCAGTGGCGTGCATATCATATATGCAATGAGACAGTGCCTACCTCGATATGAACCTAAATAAATATAGCACTAGTGTTAAAGTTAATTAACTACCTACGGTAGGTAGTCTACAGATTGCATATACGAAACAAGCACCATTTAATACAACTTATGTCGTACTACGTTAAGCGCAACTACGACTAGATTTAGATCCAAAGTGCCCACCTTGCTAGAAAACCAATGCACGCTCCTGTGACCACGTCTGTGTTCCGTAAAAGGCATTTATTTTCTCAAATTTGCTTCGTTTAGAATTCTTTTTATAACTACTAGATACTACTACCGCTTCGGAAACAAATGGCGCTCTGAGAGACAAGAAGCGGCGCAAGAAACTCTCCGAGCATTCTTTTTTTTGCGCTCTTTTCAATAATAATATACAATATTGTACAGTCATTTCTATCGCTATAAAATAATCACAATCTAGTCCCAGACTGTCCGATCATTTAGATATTCAGCAGTGGAGTATGGATTTACAACAGAGTCATTTTTTTAATAAAACATTTAAATTTATTTATAGATAATGTCTGAACAGTGGCTGGGACTTTATTATAAAAGTGTATACATTTACCCTTAAAGCTATTATGTATCTTATGAAGCCTACTAGTAACGAATTTACAAGCAATCCCTTATTTCTAGTGTTATAATAATATTATATTATTACCCTTAAAGCTATTATGTATCTTATGAAGCGAATATCATCATATCTTACTAACATAAGCTAAATTAAAACAAGATTTACTTCGTTCTAATTATCGCTAAACAAAAGTAATGAAAATCTACTTCGTTCAGTTAAATATTGTATACCATTACTCATAATATATTTCAGAAAGTACGCACAGTGCAAGTATACAGTGTGAATGTTTTGTCGATCTTAATACGTAGTTGAGATCAGTCCCAAATTGAAACATGATGTCAGTAAGATTGCCGTTGTGTCGTGTATCGTAATTGAAATTGCTGCGTAGAACGACTTTCGTATTGTGTATTATAGTATATGTGATATTTCTGGTTAAGAAACGGGTAATCATTTTATCCAATTCGCTTATTATAGTGGTTTTTTATATATATAGAAGTGAGGTATACAGGATGTCCCAAAGTTATGGGACATGAAGGGAAAGTACCTTAAATATCGAAGGTAGGCTATTTTACTGAATGAAGACTTTATGTTATTCTTAAAAGTTAGTAATTCTGCATTCAAAGATTTTCTAAAAATTACTTGCCTCGTATGGGAATCGAACCGACTTAAATGTAAAAAAAAAACATCCCTACTTTTATGATGCCAATGCCGAATGGCCGAAAACTAATAACTCTTCATAAGTAACATAATATTTTAAAAGAAAGTAGTTAATTAAGTTGGTATTTTTTAGTTTTTGGCCATTCTTTCGATTGGCATCATAAGAGTAGGGGTGTTTTTTTTTACATTTAAGTCGGTTCGATTCCCAGACGAGGCAAGTAATTTTTAGAAAATCTTTGAATGCAGAATTACTAACTTTTAAGAATAACATAAAGTCTTCTTTCAGTAAAATAGCCTATCTTCGATATTTAAGGTACTTTCCCTTCATGTCCCATAACTTTGGGACATCCTGTATATATATATATATATCTCACTTCTATTATCAATCAACAATCTTCTATTATTAATCAACCAACTAAGTCACAACCCAACAAAAAAGTTGAACAAACAGATCATGATTTACGGATTAAGCATCATGAGGACGGTTGGCATAGTTGGTAGAGCTCTGGGACGTAGTTCGAGAGGCGCGGGTTCGAGTGTCGCATTGTCCCTAACTATTGATTACAAAAATATGTGTAACATGAATGTAAGGTCTGTGTCTATTACTAAGTGCGTTAAACACGCGTACGCATCACCTGCTGTTAAGTGATCACTGCCGCCCAGATGCTCTTGCAACACCAGAGGAATCACAGGAGCGTTGTCCATCATTTGAAATTTGTGGGTATGCGCCTTTTTGAAAGTACTCATGTCGTATCGTCTTGGAAACACCGCACAAGGAAGCTCATTCCACAGCTTGGTAAATATTGAAGAAAAATAATAAACTAAAATATATTTTTAAAAATATAAAGTTAATATGTATATACTTTATTTTGACACTATGTACTTTTCCTCTTCCACCTTTAGCAAAAGTGGCAACGCTATCTTCAACCCTAAAATCAAATGGAAGACTTTTTTGAGAAATGATTGTCAAATGTTTCATTACACGGATTATAAGACGGGTGTTCTATAAAATGGTACATTCAGAGAGATATCTATGGAAAATACTAAAGGATACAAAGCATCCTCGTTGAGACCTTAATAATATAAATACGTGCCCACTTCAGACCTATTTGTAGGCCCGAGTAGGCGGCGAGCTATGCGTGTGGTACATTGTGACTCTATCATACTCATCTGTCGAGTGAATCGTAGCAATTTTCAAGTTTATTCAATTCGGTACGCCGGATAACTGACATAGAGATGAGGTAATGGTTCCCTGCTCGATATAGAGCTTCACAATTCACAATGGCATTAAACGTATATCTTGTAGAATGTCAATATGCGTAATAGGTCACAGATTGGCGAACCAAGATTGATATTTAAATGCTTCTACTGCTTTTAGCACTACAAGTGCCGACACGGAAAACGTTGTTTTGCCAAATGAATTAAGTAACAAACATAAAAAAGAACCGATGAATTGAGAACCTCCTCGTTTTTTTGAAGTCGGTTAAAAATGAGTATTTCACATTTAAATAAGGCTAATGGAAAATATTTAAACGTTACTTCAGCTAAGTAATGTATAATTTACGTGAGAACAATAGTTACAACTTAGATTTTTTAAGCTTTATTCAAATACTCTTATTACCTATCCGATTTCGTCTCCGACTTTGGCATAAATTACGTAATACCATTTGGAACGCCTTTGATTTATGCTATTTCCCTTAGATAATTTGTACGTTAAGATAGAGCCTCTTGCTGCTAGACAACCGATGAAAACAGGCCAGGTTTATTACGTACGTGACAAACTACGTCTTAGACTCGCGATTTGTATTGTATTGTATTGTTGTGACTTTGTGTTACTGTGCATGCATTGCTCAAAATAGAGGTTAACTGTCAACCTCAATTTTTTTCGGCGTTTTCACAGCTGTGACAGTCTATCTAAACGTATAAATGATAAAAGCTATTTCCACTAGTATGAACCCATTCGTATCAAAACTCCTAATATTAATACTGCCGAGTCCTGCCTTAGGACTTTTTTTAACATACCCACAATCTCACCATGGAATGCCCTCAACGCTCTCATGACCAAACAACCTTAAATTCTCTTACATAACATAATTAAATCAAATTTAATGCAGCCGGATACCGCGGGTAACACACCAAACAATGCTAGGCTACGAGCACCATGTAATTATCAATTTTTTGAGACCCTCGTGTCGGAGGGCCATTGTACCTCCGCCCCCACCTCCTCGTAATTGTGTACCGAGAATCGAGAGGAAAAACGGTGTTTACGCTCACTGAACTCGAATGACTCCGTGATTTCGACAGAAAAAAAGCTGATTACGATCGGATAAATGGGGAAGGGACGTGTCGGCCTAATGTCCATTAAGTTTTTGTCGGTATGGAAGCATTCTGGTTCGATTATTGTGTAATATTATTGAGATTGTATTTCTCGTGGCGTTGCCTTAGGGATTTTTTTTAAAATAAGGGACGAGACCAGCAGGACAGCTTCTAGCATTCAGCTGATGGTAATTGATACGTCCTGCCCATTACAATGCAGTGCGGTTCATGATTCTTGAAAAACCCAAAAATTATGAGCTACACGACAATTGCGCTCGTCACCTTGAGACATAAGATGTTAAGTCTCATTTTCCCAGTAATTTCACTAGCTACGGAGCCCTTAAGACCGAAACACAGTAATGTTTTCTCATTACTGCTTCACGGCAGAAATAGGCGCCGTTGTGGTACCCATAATCTATCATTTGACTACTTGACGTTAGCTGGTTAACCAGACCATTTGTATCATACTTCAGCTACCTTAAGCCTCTTGTAACTCATATGTTCCAAAGCTCTTTTTTTTTATGGAATAGGAGGACAAACGAGCGTACGGGTCACCTGTTGTTAAGTGATCACCGCCGCCCACAATCTCTTGCAACACCAGAGGATTCACAGAAGCGTTGCCGGCCTTTATCCTTAAAGGCCGGCAAGGAAGGTGTACGCGCTTTTTTTGAAGGTACACCGCACAAGGAAGTTCATTCCACATCTTTGTAGTACGTGTGTACCGCCACACATCCAGATGGTGAGGATGATATCCTAACTTTTGGCGTGTCGTGCGAAGGTGGACCAAGTCTCTACCCAACTCGCTAGATTTTAGGTACGTCGTATCACTTACACCCAATGTTACCGAAGCTTTTGTTTATGGAAAAGAAGGACAAACGAGCGTACGGGTCACCTGGTGTTAAGTGATCACCGCCGCTCTATTGCAACACCAGAGGAATCACAGGAGCGTTGCCCGCCTTTAAGGAAGGTGTACATGTCATATCGTCCCGGAAACGCCGCACAAGGAAGCTCATTCAACAGCTTAGTAGTAAATGGAGGAAAGCTCCTTGAAAATCGCACTGTGGAAGACCGCCACACATCCAGATGGTGGGCATGATATTGTAATTTGTAGCGTATCGTGCGAAGGTAGAATTCGGCGCAGGAGTCAGGTGAAACGGATCTTCGGAAAACTCCCCGTGATAAATGCGGTAGATGATATAGATATAAAAAAAATATTTTTCACCCTCCTTGTCGTTCTTGTAGTTTTATATATGTTAATAAAATAATGACTCTGTGTAAAAAGCAAAAATACTTTTATTGTTAATATTGAGGGTATTTGTAAATTATTTCATTTGTAATGTTGTTCATAATATAATATCTTAGCACCTTAATATTTATGCTTTTGATTTGTACATAATTAATATTTGTACGTAGTTTTAAGTTGTTTCCTTTTTCTTTTATAATTACTTGAGTATTAAATTTCAATAATATTTTGTATTCCTACGACCTTTTGTGCGCGGTAAAACTCGAATAAGTTTATGTATGTGCAAGAATTTTGATATCTTTAATATGTAATTTGTTAATCTATATATATAAAAATGAATTGCTGTTCGTTAGTCTCGCTAAAACTCGAAAACGGCCGGACCGATTTGGCTATAGTCTTGAATTATTTGCGTAAGTCCAGGGATGGTTTAAAACGTGAATAAATAGGAAAATGCTGCTAAATTAAATAAAAACAACAAATTTGTTTTTACTTTGATGTGTCCATACATAATTTCTATTAGAGAATTTATTGACGCACGACAGTTCTGCCGTGAAACAATTTCATTACGACAGCAGGGTAAATATTTTACGAAGTAATTTTTGATGTTATGATATATTATTGACAAATTCATATAAAAACATTATTTTATTTATTATATACAGAAAAACGTCTGTCGGGTCAGCTAGTAAGACATAAAACTAAATAAATAAATAAAAAATGACACACAATGAACCGAGCGACGTCTCTGTGCAGTGCAATGGTATACAAAGCCAATGTATCAGATTGGATTGACCTCGCTCGTCAATAAATTAATATTATTATTCAATTGCTCGGATCAGGTTTTACTGAAATCCTTTATAGATCAACAAGTAGATTCACAACAAAACAAATCTTACAAGGAAAATTTTTGGTCATTTTTTCATTCAAACTTTCTCGATTCTTTTCTCCTAAGATCATTTATACGTCTAGATATACACTCTGACAGCTGTGAAAACTATAAATTGGACGCAATTCCAGAAAGACAAACGTCTTTCTGGAATCATGTCGAAATTGAGTT
The DNA here is from genome assembly GCF_905404315.1 of Leptidea sinapis. Lineage (NCBI taxonomy): Eukaryota > Metazoa > Arthropoda > Insecta > Lepidoptera > Pieridae > Leptidea > Leptidea sinapis. The sequence goes on along the minus strand of NC_066287.1, from coordinate 7,651,988 downwards.
AAGAACACAAAACTGGTCACGTGATTCATATCAACGGACTGACAAACAATGGCACCCCTACTGTCACTCGGACAAAAGACGTCCAGTCTTCCTAGATCCTCCCCCAAAGATTTCCACGACGATCGATCCTACGCTACCCTCATCGAACGTATTCCGGCGATCTTGACCAGATCGTCGGTCCATCGCCATTAGCAGACTTTACTGTCATGCACACTAAGGTATTATACTATAATTATATTTATGAAAAAAATATATAACAAAAATTTTTATTCGCAATAAAAACCGAAATTTATTATTGCCCTGATATAACATTAAAGGTGGTATCAAATGAGTTGATAGCAAATATACGTAGTGGCACGGAGATAAAATATTTGAGTACAAATAATTGTTTTCAGTGAGCCCAACATACTTATATGTGGTCCATGTGTTATCTTTGTTTTATTATGTGTATCTGGAATGTAAGTTAATACTTAACAAATTTCAGTGATATACTGATATATATATCTGGACGACCGATTCTTGCTCAAAAGAAAGACTAAAAGGACATCTCGTTTCGAACCGGGGTCTTCTGCTTTCCTGATCACCCAATGTCCCATCTGAGCTATTATAGTCTTGAATATACTGTGGCGAAATTTACCTTTGTATTCTAATGTTATTGTAGCTGTTTTTTTAGCAAAACACGGATGTAACTACATTTTTTTTAATTGAAACCTAGCTAGATCGATTTATCGCCCCAGAAGTCCCCTGTATATTGCTTGTTTAAAGATATAAGATAAGTGAAGCAGTATTACCTATCTTTATCTTTTTATTATATATATTATTTTAAAATAATTTGGTCCAAATCCTTGTCAAAATTGTAGGTCGAACTTTATTTTGTACTAGCTGACCCGGCAAACGTTGTTTTAAAAATTATTTTAAGAGTTAAACTGTTTCTTGGACATTGCAACATTACGTTATTTTTCCAAAATTAAAAGAATTTTTCTAAAATAAACGTAGCCTTCGTTCATCCCTTTTACATTAGTTACCTGCCAAAAAAAGTCCCGTCACAATCGGTCCTGCCATTTCAGAGACACTCCAATTTTATTTATATGTATGTATAGAGTATAGATTTAAATGAATGTCTTCCAGTGAGAGTGGTGTATGCACCATTAATTGGCATTCATACCAGATTATGTATAAGACCACAATTATTTAATGTTTTGTATGTAATGCTGTTGGTGTGTCAGTAAATAAATAAATACCTATTCGTTATGTATTAACAAAATTATTTATCCATTCCGTCATCTATACTCAATAGCGATATCCAGGTACCTTATAACTTTCACAAGGGACCTGCTAGTTAACAAAAACCTTTTTTTCTTGATAACGGTCCCAAAAATATGTGCTCGTTCGTTTCGGAATGATGTTTAGAAATATATAATTCAATCTATATTTCACGTAAATATTTCATTTGTTATTTCAAAAAAATAACATGAAAAAATGATATTTCGTTATTCTATTAAAACACAAAAACTTATTAATACATACTAAATAACTAAATAATTTTGATAAAAAATCCCTAAAATGGAGGAAAGTTTTAATAAACATATCCCGGATCCTGGAACTGTACCTGTATTATTTATAATTTTTCTGAGTTGTTATGTAAGTATCTGAGTATTTGAATTTGTGATTTTTCTTTTATAATCTTGTGCTTATATTTCTGCTTTGACTACCTATTTTATATTTTGTGTAGATTTTAATATTATGATGTAACCATGAAAAATCTACATATAACATGTGATATTAAAATTTTATTATTATTATATAATGACGTCATTATTATCAGCCGAAAGACTGCTGGACAAAGGCGTCCCCCAAGGATCTCCACGATAATCGGTCCTGCGCTGCCCTCATCGAACGTATTCCGGCGATCTTGACCAGCAGTCGGTCCATCTTGTGGGTGGCCTACCAGCACTGCGTCTTCCGGTACGTGGTCGCCATTCGAGGACTTCACTGCCCCAACGGCCATCTGACCGTCGAACTATGTTATGCCAACTGCCACTTCAGTTTCGCAATCATTTGGACTATGTCGGTATTTTATAATGACGTGGAGCTGATATAATTTGCATGACCTTTTTGGCTAATGTGTTGATTCACACGTTATGCAAATAAAACAAAATATTATTATACACTTTATTACAACTGAATCTTATTTCATATATTTATAATTATAACATATAAAAAGAACGTTATCTACGGCGTAGGTTCACTAGAATTCAGTTTGTGGTTAGGGGACACACTAAGGAACTTCCGTATCTAACCCTTAATCCAGTTATTTAACAAGAGCTTCTTGAGATGACCGTTTACGGAAACGACTATCGGGACAATTACTGTTGAATCAACATCCCACATGTCCGTAACATCGTCTGCTAGGTCTTTAGTAGCTATTATTATTACAAACTAGTTGACCCGACAGACTTTGTTCTGTATAATATAATAAATAAAATAGTGTTTTTATATGAATTTGTCAATAATATATCTATCGTCAAAGATTACTTCGTAAAACATGCACCCTGCTGTCGTAATAAAATTGTTTCACAGCAGAACTGTCAAACCGTGCGTCAATAAATTCTTACATAGAAATTATGTATGGACATATCAAAGAAAAAACAAATTTGTTGTTTTTATTTAATTTAGCAGCATTTTCCTATTTATTCACCTTTTAAACCTTCTCTGGACACAAATAATTCAAGACCAAAATTAGCCAGATCGGTCCAGCCGTTCTCGAGTTTTGGCGAGACTAACGAACAGCAATTAATTATAAGATATAGATAAAGAAGAAAATGATAAAACTTGAATATGTAATAATCCAACCTCTATCATAGTTAAGAAGCAAAAATATAAAATCAATAGCATTCAGCTAAGAGATAATGTAAGTACATACGCCCTATATTGGAGTATGTAGACGCGAGCACTCGGAAGATGAATTTTTTGTGTACTTTACAAGACTGGTTTTATAACGCTCCGATATTGAATGACTCGCAGTGAGTTGCGTTACTAAATTAATTATTATATAGCAATATGAACGAATCTCATAGAGCTTGAGATACAGTAATATTCTGGTTAGATTAAGATACATTAAAACAATATCTAACTATGATGCTTTGAGGCATATTTCATTCAATATTCTAAAACCCTTAGTTTATACATTTTGATAAAAAATCTATTTCCTGTTTGGATTAGTGTGAATTTTGCTAAATAGACTGATTTATTTATTTATTATTACAAGGAAACATAAAGCCGGTATTGTGTAAATACATAGCCCCATACACTTACACTAATGCAAGCCGATCGGCCGCCATTATGACATTTGCCATCGTCTGTGACGGATCAGTTTGCGTCTCAATAAAATACTTTAAATAACAATACTATAAAAGTAATTGTGGATATATGATTATTTAAGGGAGAAAAAATTGTGTATCTGGTATACCCCGTAACCGCACACACACTAGCATAAAGGTGCTTCACTTGCTCATATCACGGTGCGGAGTCCTACTTTTTTACAAGTCCATGATAGGAAGAGATACAAAATATATAGATGCGTCCTAACACATGTTTCACAGATACAATAATAACAAAACGAATAATCAAAGTGGTACGTAAACGCTAATCAATTGTAAGTCTATGGTTGGCACACATTTTGTCATTTCTTTAACTTTGCTTGAGCAGAGGTAAATAGTTACCAGTAGAGCGTTACATACATTCTATAATCAAAACTGCCAGTCGTCACTAACTTAAAATGAAGAATGTCTTTCAAGACACCTGCATCGGATTCGGTAAGATCAAGTTGCAATACTTATAAGATTTCAACGAGCTTTCCTGGATTTAAGGCTTCTCTGCGGTACGTTATTCCGGGCTTTCTCAAAATGTGGTTTTCCCCAACCGAAACGTGGTGTGAATTTCATGATTTATGTTTTCTTTTTTCTTTTCCTCTCCTTTATGAGAAAAATAAACGAGACAAGAAAGACTTGATGGTAAAATAGCACCCCATTACAATCTGAGCCGAACACGATTCTTGATTGCACCCAAAATTGCGAAACTGCGCTCGTTCTTACAAAAACAATGAATTCAAGATCAAATATGTGACATTTAAAATATTTTAACAGGATTCATATGTTAAATGCAGCACCTTACAAACGAATTTGTTATGTATATTAGAGCCATTGTAAAATACTCTAATTTGATTGAAAATAGAGGCCATCGAGTTTCATGTATGTTATTCTCACGAGCTCTACTGTTTCCGAACATATATACGAAAATAATTATTTATAGTGACGATACAAAATCGCTTTGCTTAAGCCTAATTCAATAAAGTTTATTTGACTTTGACGAAATCTTCTCTTCTTTCAGATCCGCTTTCAGTCTCTAGAGTCTCTTTAAAAGACACAGAGCAGGTTCTAGTCGGTAGTAGATCGACTTGAGACCGATATATGAGCCCTTACATCTACACTTCTACCAGCTACATACGTAAATGTATTTTCTTCCTCTCGAAAATGCTTTATCTATACTAATATTATAAAGCTGCAGTGTTTGTTTGTTTGTTTGTTTGAACGCGCTAATCTCTGGTACTACTGGTCCGATTTGAATGATTCTTTCAGTGTTGGGTAGTCCATTTATCGAGGAAGGCTATAGGCTATGTTTATTTTTCAAAGTTAGGGATCCGTAATAAATTTGCTATTTTCTAACACAAGGTGTAAAATCGAAAACCTATTTTTGCGTGCGCTGCAAAAATTATTGACAATAGAACAAAATGATGTACAATATATATATATAGGCAATATTTTATTACTTATAAAACTATCGCGTGAATTATACTTTATATGGCAAAACAACGTTTGCCGGGTCAGCTAGTATTATATATACCCCGGGGCGTGCATTGGTTTTCTAGCAAGGTAGGCACTTTGGATCTAAATAGTCGTAGTTGAGCTTTAGTCCGACAGTACGACATAAGTTGTATGAAACGCTGCTTGCTTAGTACATGCAATCTGTAGACTGCCTACCGTAGGTAGTAAATGAACTTTAACACTAGTGCTATATTTATTTAGGTTCATAACGAGGTATGCACTACATAATTGCCTATATGATATGCACGCCCCTGTATAAACCTATATCTCTTTGTCAAGCTATGTCATGATTTATTTAAAAGAGTGATGTAATAAATAACTGTGTAACACAAAAGGTAGGGTCAGTGTGACGTCACTGTGCTTATAACTATTTACATCTGTAATTTGACGTAATTCAAGACATAATGTTTAATCATTACTTGATGGATGTTAACAATTGTAGGTTACTTCGTGGAAACGACACAGCGCATATAAATGCGTTGTTTAAATGCATTACTAAGTTCCCACAGTTAATTTTTTTAAATATATGATTGGCTGTATGCCTCCGAGCGCTTACACCATCACTTGATTTGGTTTACTCTTTTTTGTAAATTCAATGACGTGGTAAACCTCTTAAATTAAGGCGGGTACCTATTCTGGAAGGCGTCTCAATACGTAATCCGTGTTCCGGCGTATTTTGTCTCCGTATTTGTGTGACAGACCGAGAAAAATCTATTTCGAAATTAAATGTAGAAAATTACGACGAGCTGGCTGCCCATTGAGAGAAGAAGCCTAAGTTCTCATTCTTCATTCTTTATTTAAATTAAATTTATAAAACGGTGGTAGTTTTTTAAATTTAAGATCATTTTTTGCACTAATTTAACGCGAAATTTTTCTTAAATGGGCGTTATGTTAAGTTATTTTAGTGTTGATGTTCGGGTGGTGTGGAATGTATGATTAACGAATTTCGTCGGGCCATTAAGCCATAGATCAAAAATGTTACCAGGCGTAGATAATTACTGTGGCTTGTAGCCCGAAGGTTCGTATTAGATAGCATTAGATACCGTGCGTGTTGTTTAAACACCACTCCAAATTATACCAATTATTCAGATTTTGCCTGAAGATAAAAATTTCCATTGTTCACATTAATTATTAAATTTATCCTTATTATCTATAATTAATGGTTCGTATGTCGGTAATGTTTCAGTATTATTAACAACATAATCCCAGAAAATGCACAAAACATATATACCAAAAATTAAAAAAAAATGTTAAAAACTTTCATGTGCCAGTGTTTACTATAACACAAAATGACTTTCATGATGATACTACATTTCAAATTTTATTGTGAAAGCTTCATTATGTATCCAATTACATATTTTTTAACAAACTATACAAAATAAACTATAGAAACACGTCATTCATTAAAACACTGCCATTACCCATTGAAGACATAAAAGAAAATCATTTGAGTTCGGAAGTTTGTGAACCCTCGCAAAAACTCGTAAAGAATGCTTGCGTGTCACAATGTCACAGTTCCAACCAACGCGACGTCTGGTTCAAGGCTCCATGTTACCGTTAATATCCGTCCGGATTTCCGACGCAATTTACATTTCATAGCTATGCATAGTGACGTTACACGCTTGGGCGCCGCCCTATAATTTCCCTGGGCGTTACGCTCGTTACTAATTAGTTTTAGATAAGCACTGAGTTATTGTTGACGATTTTATTAGTATGTAGATCATTTACATACTTTTTTTTATGGAACAGGAGGACAAATACACCGGAGGAATCATAAATGCGTTGCCGGCATTTTAGAAAAGTGTACGCGCCTATTTATGCCGTATTGTCCTTTCAACACCGCACAACTAAGCTCATTCCACAACTTGGTTGCATGTGGAAGAATGTTCCTTGAAAACCGCACGGTGGAGGAAGGCCATTTATCCAAATGATGAGGATAATGAAATTTGATAATATTTACCAACAGCGTGAGGCTTCTTTATAACTGATACAGTTTCATGATATTGATAAATTGAATGTTTCGCTAATTTTTGCACTCTAGGGTCGTCTGATTGCGAAAGGTTGCGAAACTGAAGTGGCAGTGGACAGGGATCATTTTACGAAAATTGGAGTTTGCGACAATTATTCTCGACCACTCGCCTTTCAAGTCGAGCGCTTGGACATTAAGATCGACCCCTCACTCAGAATTTTTTAATTTTAAGAATCCTTAGTAGCGCCGCATCGTTACGAGCATTGAGTATAATTCACCATCTCATTAACCATCTGCTTTCTAGTTATTATCAACATGTCAGAGTGTTTTATAATAATTTTTGAAATAATTAAGAGTTTCAATTTTATTTGCAGCAATTTTTAGATGAGTCGCTGACGTGAATTGAATAAAAGTTATTGGAACTGAAAGGTACTGATAGTTATTAAAAGTATGAGGTAGAATTAGGTCGTATACTTACAATACACTAGCGTATAGACAAATCTTTAAGATACAGCATATCTTGCTGTATCTATGTATGTTTCTATCGGAAAGGTATCGAATTAAATTGAGAAATTTTTACATTATTAAAACGCAAGTTAGCACAATGACAAATCAAAGTCACGCATTTTCCGGCTGTCAGGTCTTTTTTCATGGCAATAAGGGGCGAGACGAGCAGGAAGTTCAGCTGATGGTAATTGATACGCCCTGCCCATTACAATGCAGTGCCACTCAGAAAAACCCAAAAATTCTGAGCGGTACTACAACCGCGCTCGTCATATTGAAACATAAGATGTTAAGTTTCATTTTCCCAGTAATTTCACTAGCTACGTCGCCCTTCAGACCGAAACACAATAATGTTTACACATTACTGCTTCACGGCAGAAAAAGGCGCGTATAAATTAAGTCGTCTATATGTTAGTGTACACTAAATCTATGGATATAAAAGTGTAATAAACGTAGTCTAAAAATTCATATGCGTGTTTCTGAATGAGAGCAGTAGGTACATTAATATGTTATTTTATTACTCAGAGAATACTGGACCGGATGAAATTAATTGCGTGCGGTGTTCTTGGCAATTATAATATTTTTTTATGAATAATAATGATTAACACTCGTGTCTATGTAGATATTTACTTTGCCTAAGCGTTCAGTACACTATATTTACGTTTTAAGTTCAGATTTTAGTATCTGAATAGGTAAAAAAAAGCGTGGGGTGTAGAATTATTATTTTAATAATATCTTAAAAAGCACCTCACGCTTTTTTTACAATAAAATATATTTTATTTACACTATTATCAATTTAAATTTATTTTCTATTTTTTAGTTGAATTTTATATAAAGCGTGCTTTTTAGTTTTTTTTTAATTATTATTTATTTTTTATTTTTTAGTCAAATTAGTGTAAGGTACTCGATAAATCTACAAAGTTTGAACGAAATCTAGCCGTTTAAAGTGGGTCAAAATCGCGCCCAAAGAAGTCGGTTACAAACATACAAACATACTAATGGTTTTAATTTCAATAGTTCAAAGGGTTAAAAAGTTTGCGCATCACGTATTCATTAATCATATTACTAGCTGACCCAGCAATCGTTGTTTTGCCGATATTAAAATCGCGATACAAAAGTAACTGTTGATCGTAGATGGGTGAAAATTTGAAGTTGTATGTATGTTTTAATGCTGACTCATACTCAAACAAATTTAAAAAAAATGTCAAAAAATTTTGCATGGAGCACCCTTAACATTTAGGGGGATGAAAAATAGATGTTGTCCGATTCTCAGACCTACCCAATATGCACTCAAAATTTTATGAGAAGCGGTCAAGCCGTTTCGAAGGAGTTTAACTACAAACACCGCGACATGAGAATTTTATATGTTAGATGTAGAATTATCTATCCTGTTTCTATGAATATAAGGCTCTGTTTTCTCTCACTACTCCGATTGTTACAATAGGAATTCAAAAACAAAACCTTCGTTTTACTATCCTAAAAACTGTTATTGTCTACATATTAATCGTTAGGTTCCATCTTCAGTTGTAACGATTCGAATAGGTACCTTGATTCGATTTAAATTTTTCATATAGAGCAAGCTATGTTAGTAGAAGCTGCTTTTCCAGAAATAAAAAACAATAGACCATACAATAATATTGACACACTTTTACACAAATTATCTAGCCCCAAACTAGGCAAAGCCTATATAGGATAACGATATATTTAATACAACATACATACTTAAACATACATAAATACATATAAACATCAATGACTCTGAAAAAAAAACAACCATATTCATCATATAAAATGTTTGCACCTACCGGGATTCAAACCCGGGACCTCTAGCTAAGTGGACAGGGTCACTAACCACTGGGCAAATAAATATTTATTGTTTTTTTTTATGAGAACAAGGGACGAGACGAGCAGGGCGTTCAGCTGATGGTAATTAATACGCCCTAGCCATTACAATGCAGTGCCGCTCAAGATGTTAAGTCTTATTTGCCCAGTAATTTCACTAGCTACGGCGCACTTCAGACCGAAACACAGTAATGTTTACATATTATTGCTTCGCGGCAGAAATAGGCGCCGTTGTGGTACCCATAATCTAGCCGGCATCCTGTGCAAAGGAGCCTCCGACTGTTTATATTATCTATTTATATATGTAAATAAAATTTCCACCTATATATTAACTCACCACGATATCTATTCAACAATAAGGCGTAGACTTGAACGAATTTTATGAAATTCCACCCGAAAGAGTTTTTATTATGAACAAAAAAACATATGTTAATAATAAACCTTTTAGATCTATTATATCATTAATCAATACGTTAAGTGTTGCCAACACAAGCGATACCGCGCCTATAGGTGACATGGCATTATCATGCACTTTATCAAAGACATGTGGTTTTAATTTGAGGGCAATAAGTGATTCGTAAGCAAGGTTATATTGTTATCAGAACATTGTTGTGGCCTTTATTGCCCTTATGAAAATTTGTGTGTTAAATGTTTCACGGTTTTCTTGTCTCTTTCTAGCCTTTATCTTTATAAGTAATAACCGGGTAATTACAATGATTTTATGTTCCCGATGTTTGAAAGTTAGACTTAAATTATAAGGAACTAGTTGGTTTTCTTGACAGATTCTTGATTACTTTTAAGAAATATTTATGTTTATAAATTCAACCCCAAAGATGAGGCAATACATTGAGTATTGGCAGCGGTGGATTTACATTAGGGGCAGTTGGGGCAAGTGCCCAGGGCAGCAAATTTTTTAGGGAGGCAAATTTTTAATCTCAATATAATTAATTTATTCTGTTTAAAAAAAGTCCTGTTATGGTCACCAAATAGTGCCAAATTTATAATTGTTACAAAAAAACAAATATTTATTCATTTTTTTAGAATATATGACATAATAAAGTTTCTGCAATAAATTAGTTATTTTATTTTTGAAAAATAAATTATATAAACTATAAGTTTATGTAAAAGTCCAGTATTGGGGCGGATTTTTTTCCGGTGCCCAGGGGCGGCATTAAGTTTAAATCCGGCCCTGAGTATTGGGCTGCACTTGTGCCTTAAAAAAAGCCAAAATGCGGGTTGCCTGCAGCCTTAGATAATTTATAAGTCTAGACTTTAGTGTATTGACGTTAGACAACCGATAAAAATAGGCCAGGAATATTAGTTAAGAGTGCGTGACAAGCTATGTCTTACACTCGCAATTTGTCGTCGCACTTTGTGTTAGTGTCCGTGAATTGCTCAATTTTTTTTTGCTCCAAATAGAGATTAGTTCTAAATTAAAAAAAAATCTACATTTCCACAGCTGTCATAGTCTATCTAGACGTATAAAGTGCCCCAGTTTCTTCGAACCCAGTTTAACTTCTTTAATATTGTGGCACCAACTGTTTCCATAAAGTTATTGATATTATGGGACATATAAGCTGTTATTATATATCCTTTCGTTTCTTGGCTCATTTTTATGTGGAAAGAACTATATTCGCTTTAAATATATAAAAATTTTTAGACAGAACTTATATAAAGACTAGCTGACCCAGCAAACGTTGTATTGCCATATAAAGTAATTAAAAAAAAATTTAGGGATGCAACCGATTCTCAGAGCTACCAAATATATTGTACTACAATTATTGTATTCGATTGCCATCTTGCAACCCTATTGTGGATCTGTAGATGGAATAGAATATTATAAAAATCGCGATACAAAAATAGGTGTTGATCGTAGAGGGTTCAAAATTTAGTGTTGTATGTATTTTTTATGCAACAACATAAAAAAGTATGAGAGTAATTTTATAGCTATGTCGTTACGATTTTCGGGTTCGCGCCATATTGTTTTTTTTTTATCAAAGTTCGGTATAGTTACATAAAAAATAATATAATGAAAGTGATAAGATCTTTTAAAAGCCTTTTTTTATGCATGTCTATAATAATAAAATATCATTCTCGTTTAAAACGGATAGACCTACTTTTTTTGTCTTAAGCCTTCTACCCAATTTCTGTAAAGTTGTAAAGTGCCGGCTACATTATGGGTACCACAACGGCGCCTTTTTCTGTCGTGAAGCAGTAATGTTTAAGCATTCATCGGTCTGACGTAGCTAGTGAAATTACTGGGCATACGAGACTTAACATCTTATGTCTCAAGGACACGAGCGCAATTGTAGTGGCGCTCAGAACTTTTGGGTTTATCAAGAATCCTGAGCGGCACTACATTGTAAAGGACAGAGCGTATCAATTACCACCAGCTGAAAGTCCTGCTCGTCTTGTCTCTTATTATCATAAAATAGAACGAAAGGATAAAGTGTGTATGTCGAGGCCAGCCAATTGTGATTCTGTCATTGATGTCCGACGGAAGATTGCGACGGCGCGGGAGTAGTTTTATCAAGATGGATTACAATAATCAAGCAATTTGTAAATAACCGATCGCTTGATAAGAATCTAACACAATATATACATAAGACTATATTATTTAGCGATAACAATAATATTCAAAATATATTAATGTTCGTGTTATTATATTTTCTTAACGCTTTTGGATTTTTTTCTTTTTCCCGCTTGTAGGTATAATACCATAGCTCATTTATATGTTTAGATATATTGTGAAATATATGAAAATGTCGAACAAAAAGAATAATAAACAAAAATAAATAAACCTGGCCTGTTTTCATCGGTTTTCTAGCAGCAAAAGGCTCTATCTAGATCTGTTCTAAATTGTTGCTTCATTATCTAGATCTACTTACTATTCGTGTCAAAATATAATACTTAAAAAGAGAAACTAGTTTTACTTCTTTTTACTATTATTTTAATAATTCTACTTAGATAAAAGCGTTAGTAATGCGAAAACGCTTAAAGTAAAACACATCACACAAGAATATTCAAAATAATTTTTCGATTTGCGCGATTACAAAAAGGCCAAAGTGGTTTTCCCTTTAGGCTTTTAAGAAAAACAAATTACGTACAATTAAGCCTTCAGCTCAGCTCACTTAGCACTTACGACTACAGACGTAAAAAAATCTTTATTTTTATTTCTTATGCGTTCCTAAGGAAAACACATGTAAGAGAAACCAATTTTCTTTTGAGCGTTCAAAAGCCACAAAAATGACGAATAATTAATAAATCAACATAAATAACTTGAATTTGTTTCTACAATGTCATCTCAGTAACTTAGTGACAAACGTACCTTATTAATTAACACCTTTGTTCGAAATGTGATCTTGAATAATATATTTACTGAACACATTAACGTAATGGTTAACGCAGGATCCTATTCAATTCAGCTAAATTAAAGGAAACATACAAACAAACAAATTACATATTTTAAGCCAAAGTTTCCCACGAAATATTTTTGCTTGAATCATTAAGGATAACATTTAAATTATTCAAAAGTATAATTAATGTTATACACAAAGAACACGTAAAATAAATTCTTAAATATTTTACGTTTCAGATTTACAGTGAGTTTATTTATTTTAATTGAAAAGAAAAATATACTTAAATGAGTTAGAAACGATATCGGGACACATACCTAGATATAAACGGGATCGGGGAGGATAATACAAAAATGATGGTAACACGATTTTCTTAATTTATGGTCAGAGACAGCGAAGGGAACAGGAAAAAAGGAATTTATTAATACAGGACAAATTGGATAATTCCCATATTATATAAACAGACGCCGATTTATCGTATGAACCAGTCAATTATTAATACCTAGTTGGGATAGTAAACCAAAATATGTATTCCTATTACAAATATTTATAGATATTCAAGTTTATTTAAAAATTGCGTAACTAATAATTAAAAATATATAAAAAATACTCACCACGAGCAACCTGGTACTACAAAGTTATAGTTGGATTATGATACACACTCTTCACTTTGAGTTATCGATAAAATATTAATTTATTTTTTTATCTAAGGAACCGCGCGTTTTAGATGCCGTATAAACTTTGATTGTGATAGTTTGAACAAGCCGCCTCGATCACGTTGTACAAACTTGTTTCGCGCGGGTAATCAAGTCAGAACGATATGAGCTAACAGCGACATCTCGGTTCCAGTAGGTATATTAATTTGATGTAGTTTAGCAGCGCACTCTAGTGGGCAGTGGAAATCAATTCGCCGACTGAATGTAGCTGTCACTTACGTTGTAATTAGCGGCGTATTACAGTGTTTGTTTGAGTTATTTACAATTTAAAAAAGAGAATTTTTTTTTCGAGAGGAGTAAAATACATTTACGTATTGAAGACCCCGAAACGAGGCCCATATGTCGGGCTCGGGTGTAAACACTGTGCTGATAGCCCTGAAGGCTTTTACAGCGAAGCCGGGCGGGGGCCTTGGAGGCCGAAAATGTAGCTCACAGGCGCGGGGCGTCTCGGAAGGAGACTCGAACCTCGGACCGCCTGCTCACTAGGCTGGATGGAGAGAAGATCACTAACGATCTAATATATCTGTTAGTCCAGTGAACTCTAGGTTTGACGAGACTTCGCACTCGCCGGCGAGTGCGGTCATATATGTATGTAAGTATGTGTGAGTGTATATAAGTGTGTGACTATTTGTGTGTAGTGTTATTGTAGGTGTGTGATTTGTGATGTGAGTGTGAGTGGTGTTAAACGATTACAGGACGAGGACTATCTCGTCGGGCTTCTATCAAAGTGTGTGAATCGTATTATATTAGGTTGTGGCCGCTCCAAATCGTCAAAGTGACGAGTGGCAGCGATTTGATGTACACGGCCGCGCCTACGTCTTCGAGGGCGGTGTGGTTGGTTTGGTGTCGGTGTTGGTGATGGTGCTGGTGTCGCGTTCGCGATCGTAATATAGTCGTCCGGGTCGACTAGTACGTGTCGAGGTCGCCTCTGTTTGTTCAGACTGTGGTCTAGAGGAGTGTAAGCACATGCCTCCCTCACCAAGATATTAGGGTGCTCGGACACCTTATCAAAGTAGCGTCGCGATATCTCCTTGAAATGTTGAGCGATGGTCGGCAGCTCAAGATCGCGATGGAGATCTACGTTACGAACGAACCACGGCGCTCCGGTGGCCGTGCGCGTGAATCTATTCTGAACCACTTGCGGGGCTCGGCGGCGCGTGGGCAAACACGATGCTTGCGTACGACATAATGGGACGTACGATGGTCTTGTACAATGTCACCTTGTGTCTGAGCGGTAGTTTGCTTCGCACACAAGTGGATACAGGCGGCTAAGGACAAACCGGACTCTATTGCAAACCGTGCTGATATGTTTTGCGAAGTTCATGTTACTGTTGAACGTAACACCTAAATATTTATAATGTTGGTCCCACGGAATAGGGGTCCCATATAATTTAACAATAGGTATGGGGGCCAAAGATTTTATTTTATTAGTATTGCCAAAGAGTTCCGCTGCACTTTTTGAGGGATTGACTTCAATCCGCCATTTTCTGAACCAGTCTCCTAGTTCATTAACGGCGGCCTTAAAGAGAAAATGCCGATTTACTTTTTTTATGTAGATACACGGTATATCTAATAGAAGATAATGGGTGTAATACACGTACCAAGGTTTGGAAAACGACGTACATAGATGGAAATTAACATGTATTTATGTATGTTTAAGTATATTGTATTAAATATATCGTTGTCTTGCAAGATAGCACGGGCTCTGCCTTATTTGGGGAAAGATAATATTCTCTGTAAAAGTGTGTAAATATTATTATTATAGGAAATATTATACCTAGTGTATATTTATAGGTATGTAAGAAATATTGTACCTACTTATATTTGAAATGATTATTGACTACGATCTTTCTAACTAGTTTGCCTATAAAATGTATATTCCTTATTACACAACTAAAATACTTCAAATTATTTTTTTATTCAAATTGGGAACACATTTATTGTGTAAGAAACTTTCATTAATTTCCGCTTCTTCTTCTTCACACGGGCGGTTACCGCAATTCGACGTCATATGCGCCTATTTTGCGTTCGAGGGTGGTAGAGACTACTTCAACCATCCAAGCTCCTCTAAAAAGTCACCCAAATTCTTTACTTTGCTGAAGACTTTCCTAAGAGCGGTCAAAATACACGAACTACTCAAGCTTGGCTGGAAGTCAAGTCAAGACTTTTTAAGAGCCTCTCCTCAAATTGACGAGCGCATTTGGGATGCAATTTTGTTTTTTCTAGAATTTGAGCGGCACTGCATTGTAATGAGTAGGGCGTATTAATTACCATCAGGTGTACCTACGTCTTGCACGTCTCGTCATTTAGAGACACATATATTAAGTCTCAGTTCAAAAGATTGACCATCATTCGAGCAAGGTGCAGCTGTGAATATTTTCAAAGTAGAAGCAGTTTATTAAAATCCAACATTTTACTTAAATTTGGTACATTATTTCACAGATTTGATCCTAATTAGCGACACTATCGAATGGTGTAATTATACTGGGTATTTTTTTTCAAGATCTACGGGTTCGATTTTTCAAAAACCATTGATGCAGTTTTAATTTTTACCAAAATCCACGGACAGATGGCCGTTGGGGCAGTAAAATCCTCGAATGGCGACCACGTGCCGGAAGTCGTAGTGTTAATAGTCCACAAGATGGACTGACGATCTGGTCAAAATCAAGAAGAAGTGCAGCGCAGAAGCGATCGTCATGGCGATCTTTGGGCTTTTGCCCAGTAGTGACGTCTTCCGGCATCAAAGAGTATAGTAATATATAGGGAAAAGAGAGCCCTCTCTACGCATTATGAGCTGTCTATTTGAAAACTAGCGCCATCTGGAGATTGGCCCTGAAAATAACTATATATGAGTTCGAAATTATAAAATTCATTTTCAATATTGTGACGCAATTAAATAACTAACTCTACTTTTTAATGTAGGTATTGCAATTTTTGTTATAATAAATGTTAAAATTGCGCGTAGAGTTAGTTATTTAATTTTGTCACAACATAGAACATAAAGGATAGATTCAGTAGTGTAAATATGTAAAATGGAACACGAGAGCGACATACATGCGCAAATAAGTCAAAGTCAGGAAAGGCTTCCAGCAGCGCATTGAGGGCAGTGAGGGTGCGCGGAATGGGGCAGCTGGCCCGTGCAACTGTCCGACAGAAAGGGACAGCAAGGAGACTGTGCTTCTGGGATCGGCAATAGTTGTCTGGAGTGTAGAGCCTGGCCAGCTCATCATGTAGATGCGGAGCATCAATCAGACCTCGGATTATTTTGCATACCATGACTAATTGATCATTCGCTCTCCTGGTCTTAAGCGAGTTGTAACTAAGACAGCCCAGGAGGAATGCTGTAGGATACATGAATGGGTAATATCCAAAGTTGTGTTTGTACACAAACCTGAGAAAAGTTTTTTGGACCTTTTCAAGTAGCCTGTCATAGGTGGAATAATGGGGGTTCCAAACACATGAGCTTCTTCTAATTTACTGCGAACTAGCGCACTATATAGAAAGCGACAGACACATTCTGTTTTAAAATTGCGTGCATTTCTCAAGACAAATCCTAACCGCTGGAAAGATTCCTTTGCAACGGTTATTATATGATCTTTAAGGGTGAGGTGTTGGTCAAATGTGACACCCAGATCTTTCATTATTAAAGCTCTAGCAAGTGTAGTGTTCCCAATTGTGTAGTCAAATAAAATCGGGTATCTCAGACGTCCAAAACTCATTATGTAACATTTGGATATGTTAAATTCCATGTCATTTGCTGTACTCCATTCATGTATCGCACGAACATCCTCCTGGATCGCCATGCAGTATCAGAAGCATACTGAACTTCAGTGTATAACTTAAGATCGTCTGCGAAAAGGAGACACTGTGCATGCCCAAGAACTGTCGGTAAGTCATTCACCATGAGAAGAAACAGCAAAGGACCGAGTACGAACCCTGACTTACTCCCGAGCGCGTGTGGTAAGGTGCGGATTCATAAATACCCAACCTAACGAACTGCTGCCTGTCGCGCATGTAGTCTGCTAGGAGTTTTAAAAGCTCAGGTGCAAAACCAATGTTACATAGCTTCTTCAGTAAAATGTCATTATTGACACAGTCGAAAGCTTTTTTGAAATCAAAATAAATTACATCCACCTGAAGGCCGCGGTCCAACCGTGTAGAGATATAATTAGTGATTCTCAAAAGATTTGTATTAACCGATCGTTTTGCTCTGAATCCGTGCTGGACATTTGAAAGATATTTTTCTACTTGTGAGTAAATTAACCTATGCAATACATTTTCGAAAACTTTTGCTGGAGACGAAAGTATAGTTATTGGCCGGTATTGTTCAACTGCAGACTTGCCAGATGATTTAGGAATTGGAGTGACTCTTGATATTTTCCATTGAGGAGGATAAATGCCTGTTCTTAGAGCTAAATTCAATATGTAACATAGTGGCTCAGATAGAAATTTTTTAGTCTGTTTTAAAATCACTGATGGGATGGTATCTGGTCCTATAGAACTAGTATACTTAAGTTGTTGATACCATAAAAGATATCCGAAAGAGTGAATTTTAAGATGTTGACATAATTACTGTTGCAGCTAATATCTTCACCTACCACAAGATCCGAGTTTAAATTTGGTACTTTTGGCGAGAAAACGCTAGAAAAAAAGCTTGCAAAGGCTTCCGCAGCTGCGACTCCAGAGAAGGGTTCACCCTGATATGTGACAATAGGCTCAAAACCTCCTTTGGATCGCAGTGCGGTGATAAAATTCCAGAGTTTACGGGGACTGTCCTTTATTTCGATTTCAATTTGCTCAAGGTGGCTTTTGTAGGCCAAGTCTACTCTACACTTTAATGAAGCCCTAATGTCTGAAAATTGCTTATAAGTTTCATCAGATCTATTTCGTATCCACTTACTGTGCAGTCTAAACTTCTGTTTTATATCTTGAATAATGTCATGCGTGAACCAGACCGGGTAGCGGTGGTCTTTACAATTCATGCGACGTTTCTTCGGCATACATGCATCAAACAACTCATATAGGATGTTATAGAAACACTGTACTGCATTAGGCGAGTCATTCGCTTGAAAAACTCGGTCCCATGAGGTACAGGAAAGCAAATGATACAATTTGACATAGTCGCATTTCTTAAAGTTCCAGTCATTTCTTGGGCTTATGTTACTGGGTGGAATTACTTTCGGATTATAGGTTGCTTTGACCTCTAGCTTGATATCTAGAGCAGGGTGATAGGTATCAATGGGAACTATACCTTCTGTACTAGTAACAACCACATTTCTTACGTCAGCACTTTCCTGAACTAGGACAACGTCAAGCTTACCTCCATGAAGGTTCGGTACTAAGTTTCTCTCAAGTAAATTACAGAAAGATAAAAAATAACAATAGTAATTACTAACAGACAGTGAGGCACTGTTTAAATTTATATCACCTAATATTATTACTTCACCTTTCAACTTGCTCATTATATTCTCAACCGAACAGAACCATTGCATGTAGTCCTCATTTTTTGCACTGGGTTTGATGTAAACAACACAGACATGGTAAACGCGGCCGCGCCATGTAAAGTCAGCCCAGAGATCTTCACCAAATTCTGTTTCGAGGTCACGGCGCCCATGCAATATAATATTCCCACGTGCACAGAGTAGGACGCCGCCACATGGCGTAGCTCTATCACGACGCAAGACCGACCATTTTCCAGGTGCTAATTCCGAATTTTAAACAGAGCCGTCGAGAAAAGTTTCGGTAGCAGCCACCAAGTTATGCTCCAGGATGGCTAAGTGATTGCGCCACAATGCGAGTTTAGTTTTATACCACGAACATTCTGATACCGCTTTTGTAACCCTACTGGGGCTAAGCTTCTCAGACATGAGAAGCCCATGTATCACATCGTACTATTCTGGTACCTATGTTATTTGGGGGGATTTTCTAGTCATTTTTTAAGCATAACTGCATTCTAATAAACACTGACAATTGTCAGTTTTTACTTATTAGATAATATTATTTTCTCGCATAATCGTAGTCAGTCAAAATATTATGTCGATCGGTTCAACGTTGCCCTCATCTAACGTATTCCGGCGATCTTGACCAGATCGTCGGTTCATATTGTGGGGGGCCTACCAACACTACGTCTTCCGGTACGTCGCCGCCGTTTATGGTCGCCATTCGAAGTCATTACTGCCCAAACGGCTATCTATCCTTGAAGCTATGTGTCTAATGTCAAAGTATTATTATTACATTTATACTGAGTTCTTAAAATAGAGAAAAGAGGCATTTACTGATTGTGCGTGCTAGCTCCTCATTCTTATTTTAGCTTGTAATCAAATAAAAAAAAAAATACGGACGAACGCGCTGTTAGTGTTTCATGCTAAAAAAAATGCAGGCGAATTGAATTTTCTTCCAAGCATTTCTGACCAATCAAATAAAAAGGACAAACGCGCTATCAGTGCCATGTTAAAAAAATACAGACTAGACTATTACAGCTGTCGAAAAAATATTCACGTTGACAGTTAATCTCTATTTTGAACAATGCACGCACACTACCACAAAGTGACATACAAATCGCGAGTGTTACATCTTACTTATTTTTGTTGCTTGTCACACATACCAAAGTGATAAACCTGACCTGTTTTCATCGGATGTCTAGCAGCAAGAGGGTCTCTCTAAATACATACATACAATCACGCCTCTTTCCCGTAGGGGTGGGGTAGGCAGAGTACTTGTTTCGCTTCGTCCACTTTCAACTACGAACTACAACTATTTTTGTATCACGGTTTTTATATTATTCTGCTCCATCCACCAAACCGATATAGGGTTGCAAGATGGCAGCCGAATACAATAATTGTAGTACGATATATTTGGTAGGTCTGAGAATCGGTTGCATCAAAATTTTAATAATTGATTTTTTTGACGTTTGCTGGGTCAGCTAGTATACAAATAAAAATCCAAATTAATGTATAAACTTTATTTCCTCTCACAATTATGCAAATCATCATCTGTACAGAGATTAAAGACATAAAATTTAATTTAAATATAAACTCATGAATCATGATTTACGTTTTAGGTATTGATGCAATACTTATAATCTATAGTGCATTATAATAAATGTATATTAATATTACAATATATATTAATCCCCTTATTCATAATAGTCTGCTAACTTAAAACATTGCTAATTCTCACTCTGTCTTCTTCTATTGACCTAAGTCAGGATGAGCAAAAACACTCCTAAGCGGCTGTTTAAAGTTAGCTGACCATTATGAACAAGGGGGTACATGTATAGGAATAAAAAAAACACGCTTTTAAGCTGTCACGGTTACTCACTACATTACAGCCACGTTGCAATTACCATGGACGATTGGGCGAAAACTAGTGAATGTAAAATTTAAATTGTTATTAAGAACAAACGTTAGAGTTAACCCCTTCGCCAGTCCACCCGAGTTCATAGCATTTGTAACAGGGCATAAATATAAGGAAATTATACCACGCGTCACAATTAAAATGTAATAATATTATTTATTTCATGTTATATACCGACTTTGTTATTCATAGTAAAATATCACATAAAATGATTTTTGTTCTTATTCAATAATAAAAGTCCAGATAAAAACTAATCTTGACTTAACTTGACAATTTACATACATCGGTACTTACAACACGACCACATTATATCTGGACTTCGCTAGAACGTAATGCCCCCTCCCGTTCCCCTTTCATCACCTCGCGCTCGTCCCGTTGCATCAGTACGGTTTGCAGTTTCATTAACTTTAGATACATATCGTGATATTTTCATGCTATCACTGCTTTGTTTTTCAAGTTTTCATTGTTACGTTTTGACTTGCTGTTAATAATTCTGTAGTTTCTTTTGTTCCGTGTCCCGATAATAGTACTGCCAGAAAAATAAATACTCTTTGTACTTAACCTTGATGCTTTCATTTCTTTTTCAATTTATTTTTATAATGAATAATAATAATAATCAGGATCACAACACAAACCTTTGCATCAATATATACTGAAGAAAATAAATCGTTGTTTATTTATTAATAATAATAATGTCCTAGTGATGCTTGTTTTGCACACCGTAACAAAATGGCGAAGTGACGTCATCAACGTCAAGTCCAGAGATAATGTAACCATTTAGTAATTTAGTACTAATTTTATTCTTACAGCATGTCTGGAAGTTGGCTTCTGGCAAATAACGAACTAGTAATAATAGTTTATTTATAAAAAATGTGCATATACTTAAGAAGTTATACTTCTTTGCATAGTAAAACTAAAGCCTAACTCCGAAAACTTTATATATAACGGATTACTTGTATTGTGTGAATGGGAAATGTTCGCCTTAACTATTTCGATTAGAAAGCTACTGTAGTACTCTGACGTTTTGATGTTATCATAACTACATTATCTTATGTCACTTACTCAATAAACATCTAGTTACATTAGATTATTTATACGTCTACATAGACTGTGACAAGTGTGAAAACGGCGAAAAAATTGAGGGTGACAGGAAACCTCTATTTCGAGCAGTATACACACACTAACGCAAATAAAATGGCATACAAATCGCGAATGTAAGACGTACACTATAGTAATAAACCTGGCTGTTTTCATCGGTTGTCTCGCAGAAAGAGGTTCTATCTAGACGTATAAATTATCCAAGCTTATTATATACTTTAAAAAATCAATATTTATTCAAAAAAATTAAGAATGAAGATACTAATATTATTATTACACGTCCGAAATCTGCCATTTATACTGCAAATATGACACTTAACTGAATTATTTTGTTATAATTCACTACAAAAATCTATTATTTTTAAACCTATACATAATATTACATATTCAACTTAATCATCAGCTTAAAGATCATTAAACATATAAGAAGAAAGGGCAACGCTAATGTCGCCCCGTGTACTTATTGTTTCCAGTACAATTTCATTGTATATATACTTATATTATACATTTATTATTTCCTATGATACATTTAATAACTAATGTAAACCTACTCTAGGTAGCTTGATTTTCATCGAAATTACACCGCATTGGTAGCGCTGACTGGAGTTCTTTAGATCCTGAAATGATAAAATGCTTTAAAACATGTCTATAATAATTTATACGTCTAGATAGCTGTGAAAACGGCGAAAAAAATTGAGGTTGACAGTTAACATCTGTCTTGAGCAATACACGCACACTAAAACAAAGTGACATACAAATAGCGAGTGTAAGACGTAGCTTGTCACGCACATTAAAGTAATAAAACTGACCTGTTTTCATCGGTTGTCTAGCAAGAGGAAGAGGCTCGTCTAGACCTATAAATTATCTAAGCAATAAACATTACAGCATCATACCTTTGATAACTTCTGATTCGGCCTGTGGTAGCTTAATGCCTTGCTTTAAAACCATAGTTCCATTCTGTAACCAATAGTTAGTATTATTATTGTTTGGTAATCTTAAGTAATAAGCCAAAAACACGTTTAATAGTTAATTTTTAAGGGTATAAGAAGGATATACAACGTTGAAATATCATTTAATTAACATCTCTAAATGGCGTATGACTGCGAGAATACAGCAACTACCGAGTACATGAATACTTAGTCTGGCCATAAATACTGTTAATATAATTAAAAATATTACATTTGAATTTGGAATCAGTAATTTTTATATGATTGTTCATTAAGTTTACTGATTTTGGCGCCAATACATTGTACAATATTTTGCGATATTAAAATGGAGTGGGGTGATAGAGAACCGAATCGCTGCGATTGCATTAAAACAAAGTAGGTATGGAGCTAAACGCAATTTTTAACACTATATACGCTTGGTATTAGTAAAACGTTTGTGTATTGTGCTATAAATAGGTACAATGAAACCTAGTCTGTTTGAGACAAAAAGATCTGGCCGTCCACGTAGTGTTCGTACGAAAAAGGTGGATGAAGCAGTAAGGGAAAGAATTACACTACACATGATAATTTGGATCCCCTAAAACAATCCGTACGATTGGCAGTGAATAATTTTCCCATGGAAAGAGCGCGTGCTTCTATTGATAACTGGCCTCAACGTTTAAGCAGCCAATGGAGCCACTTAGGAATAAGGTTAATATTTAATGGTTATTAAGGTTAATTGTTTTACATTTATGTATTAAAAGTAATAAATGTTATTTGCAATAGACCTATTTTTTATTTCAGTATTTATGGCAAGACTAGGTATAGTAATGTATCCCCCGCATAATCCTTGTTGACAAATTCGAAAACGGCCGGGCGAAATAACAAGCTGTTATGTAGTTGATAACCTGCTCAACCCTAATAATAGCATATTAGGAAATTTACTTGAGATGTAAATAGCGACATCTCAAGTCGAGAGAAAGGTCGCGGGTGCGAGTCCCGCATTGTTAATAAATTTTGGTTACCAATTTAATTTGCAAAGTAGATAAATAATATTGAAACTCGAATTAGAGAATAAATTGATGTAAAGCATCGCCTACCTTCATCTCCACAAGCCCACGTTTGGCCATCTGTTCCACCTCGGACTTGGTCATGACTATTTTCTTAACTTTCACAAGCTTTTGGCCGATGTGCATCTCGCTGACTTCGACTGGTCCAACTGCCGCTATAAAAAAACCGAAACTTTTTAAAATGTTTAGGTTATAAGAGAAGTTTTATATGTTTTTAAACTTTTATCATCGAGGAACTTTAACATTGTAATTATTATGACGGGTACTCACGATACATATTTTATTGATTTGATGCCGATATTTTTGACCGAACAGTTCCGTCGTGACCACGATTCATGCAATTGGATCGAAATATCGGCATCAAATTAATAAAATATATATCGTGCGGCCATAATAATTACAAGAGAAGTTTTGTTCAATCTTTCGAGAATATCTTCCTGAATTCAAGTGGAAGGTTAGTTAGTTAATTACCAGGTACCTTCACAAAGCGTACATCATGGATGTTTTAATGTATTTATGTATGTTTATATGAATTTATGTATGTTTAAGTAAGTATATTGTATTAAATATATCATTATCTTGTAACCCATAACACAGGCTATATATGCTTAACTTGGGGCAAGATAATTTGTGTAAAAAGTGTGTCAATATTATTATTATTATTATCATTCTAAAACCGTCGGCCGTCGACGCTCCTGTGATTCCTCTGGTGTTGCAAGAAAATGTGGGTGGCAGTGATCACATTACATCAGGTGACCCGTGCGCTCGTTTTTCCTCCTCTCTTTGACGTACTATAAAGAACTAGACTCCCAATCGTCTATTTAAAGGTCGTCAAAAATGTCCAAGCGGCATTGTATGTAAGTATACATATAACATTAAAATATTCATTCAAATTAGCACCTTATTTCGTTGCATTAAAGTTCAGGGACGCTCAAATTCATATATTTTTATTCAAAATAGGATATGATTTATTGAAAGTGTAAAACTACCACCCATTCGGAAATGTAAGCCTCAGACCTGAGAAGAACGGGAGCAAGAAACTCAGAAGGCTTCTTTTTTTTCATGGAAATATGGTATCAATGTAATATCGTACCATAAAACTTATTATTTAATAGCCTTAGGTGGCTCCATTCCCAATCTGTGGCATCATTAAGAAAGTAATTTATGTTATAGTGACCTTTACCACACATACGTTTTTTAACATTTGTTTTGAATTTCTTAATACAATTTTTTGAACATTTTCTGGGATCTTCTTGTAAATGCATATCCTTTAGAAACTCGGACGCGAACACGAGGCAAGAACATATTGTTTTACCAATTTAAAAATTAACCAAAATAATAAAAAAAGTCAAGTTAGTTACACTCCATCCATTTTAAGTTTTGATTTAATGTTATTTGGACAGTTTTCACCGAACGCTTTGCGTGGCGTTGTATTCAAAGCGCGGTCTTAGCTCAACTGAACGACAACTCTACCGAATAGAAGGGTAGGCAGATTTTTTCTTCAAACAATTTTTAGCCGTGATTGTAAGTCTGGTTGTTTATAGTAAGTCAATGCCTCCTCTTTATTAAAAAAAAGTTTCTTTGCACAGGATGCCAGTATAGGCGCCACAGCGACGTCTTTTTATGCTTTGAATTATTATTGTGTTTCTATTCACACAAATTAAATTTGTGTAATTAATACCAGAAGTGAGGGTTAGAAAAATAACAAAGTTTATTAAAATGAAATGGCAAATGAGACTTTACATCTTATGTGTCATAATGAGGAGCGAAATTACGATGTCAGAATTTTGGGTGTTTCAAGAATCCTGAGCGGCACTGCATTGTAATGGGAGGGGAGGTCGTACTAACCAACAAGTGGACACGTCTTGCTCGTCATTGGTTCTCATAAAAATCTCATTAATAAAGTACTAATTGTTAAGTGTGAGTTGTGAGACGTGTGTTGCGTGTAAAAGTGAATGTGTATACTAATGAAATTCTGAAACAGAAATATAATTATTTATCTACACCCATGCTTTAAATCGTCTATTAAAGATTCTGAAACAGTTAGCTTATTACCAAGATTGAAACACCCAATGTCGTAATAACCATTACATCATCCAAACGAGTGTTGTAATGTTGTACTGAATTTCATAACAACACTCCTTGGTTTTTTTTTCGATCCCTTCATGCGCAAACAGTTTCAACAAACAGCCACATTCTTATTGCTCGATGCGTGGTATCTGTATGAATTTTATAAAAAAGAACATTTTCCTTAACACGCGTCCCACACTACCAGACTACTAGCACACACTACCAGCAAAAGAACATAATATTCAAGTGAATTTTAATAATTGCACTATGCAAAATGTAAATTACTATTAAAATAAATAATTCTTTCTTTAATAATTAGTTTATTTGTACATATTCAGTAATGGATGATATTAGGTTACTACTAGGACTGGCTGTTTTAATAATAGCAGTAAGCCAACTGTTTCAGAATATATATATTCTGGCTGTAGAGAAAGTCTTGAATGCAACTGTTGATAATTAGCTATTAAAACACTCATGTGATACTATTATCACATGACATGGGGAGCACTGATAAGAAATTACCAGCCCATCTTTTGTATCACAGAACAACTTAGCCTACTTAATATAATATTATACCATTTTAGGTGGCCTGCACAGAACCAGACATCATTATCCTCTATATCAGAGCTTGCAGAACAGACAATGACTGTTATAACCAAATAGACATATTTCGATGTAGTAAGTATGACTTTGTATCTTTTGTTAAAAAAAATAGGTACCTAAAGGTTATTTTTGTATCGTTAAGTTAATTGTCTCTTTAAACTTTTGTAATTATTTTATTAAGTCTTAAAACTTCGCTTTGTCATAAGTATCATTAGGAACTGTTTATGGCTAGTGTAATATTTATTGTTTATCATACCTTTATGTAATATAAATAGCTGTAAGTTTCTTTATATACTAGTCAAAACAAAATAAGGGCCACTTGTTTTTTTTGACCTCGTTAGCGATAATTTATTTTTTATGCATTCTTAAGTAGCTGATTATTTATCGTGGTGTTACCTTATTTGTTTACACACATTTTTTTGAGTATTCCACCTGCATTTTTGTTTAAAGTGGGTAGTTTTTGATAATTTATTGGAAGCACTTGATTCTACCCGATTTTAAGACGGATTTCAACTCAGTCAAATTGACGATTCTGTCAAGAACACTTTTTTGTTTTGTTTACTATTAACACTTTTTATTAAGAAAGTTATGCCGAGAATTTAACGTCATATGGACTTGCGTACCGTAACTAGGGCCGTAAGATTGCTCTAGAAGGCCATGCGCAGCGTTCGGTGGCGTTGCAGCTGGGTTTTTCCGGTCGAGCGATCCAGACTGCTTGGAATCGTTTTCAAGAGACTGGGGGTCTAACCAGGAGACGAGGATTTGACAAAGTTTGAGCAACTACCGCACAAAAGGACTGCTACGTGCGCTTGACTGCGCGCAGAGAGCCTTGCAGCACAGCCCGCTCCTTACAAAACCGTTTGCGGCAGGCGAGCGGTACACGCGTTAGTGATCAAACCATTAGAAATCTTTTACACGAGGATGAGCAGTTCTCCAGGAGACGCGTAGTGTGGATACCATTAACAAGTGCTCATCATGCAAACCGATTATCGTTCACAAGGCAGAATCTTGCGTGGGATATGAATGTTTGGAGGACAGTATTGTTTACGGATGGGTGCAAAGTTAAACTTTTTAGTGATGACCGTCGCATTAGGGTCTGGAGGCGTGAAGGTGAGCGATTTTCGGATGCTTGTATCCATGAAAATGACAGATTTGGGGGCCCCAATGTTATGGTATGGGGAGGAATCTTTATGTCAGGCAGAACCGAGCAGGTAATTCTAAACGAAGGCACAATAACAGCTCAACGTTACATCGAAGAGGTCATTAGACCCCATGTAGTCTCCATATGCACAGAGAATCGGTGCAAGATTCCATCTGACGCACGAAAATGCTCGCGCTCATGCACCTAGGGCCACCAGAGAAGCCCTAGAGGAGGCTGGTTTACAGGTGTTGCCCTGGCCTGCAAACAGTCAGTATCTCAACACCATTGAACACATGTGGGATTTACTGAAACGCAGTGTTCGACGCACAAACCAACCCATGCACAATGAAAGAGAGCTAATAAACGTTCTGAAATGCAACTTGGAACAAATTCCTCAAGAAACAGTGATACTCCTGGTGAAGAGTGTACAAATCACAAATCAAGTCACATTTTATGTATTTTTTTCAGATTTCTTTTTCCTCACTAATTATTTTTGCAAAAATGCTATTTTTTTTAAAAAGTTGACAAAATTCTATTTTTAATTGTTTGCATCATTATTTTATGCTGTCTACAATAAAAATCAATTTATTTATCCAATCGAATCATTAATCAACCTTTAAACATCAAGAATTCATGAGAGTACTGTAAAAACGTGGTGGCCCTTATTTTGTTTTGTCAATGCTTTTCGGTTGCGTTTTGCGTCAACTGACAATTTTGACTGTTGTTTAATAAATGTAAGTTACTTAAGAACCTTATTCCCCGCTAAATAAATAAAATAAAATGTAGAATCTACTATACTGAATGATTTTTTTTTTAAATTGATTGTTACTCACATCTGGCACCGGCAGGCAACGGTTCGGCTTTGATCCCCGGCGGTAAAGTCTTCATTGGTATCTAATGCAAAAGTAAAAAATAAATAAAAAAAAACAATATTAAATAAAAATATTTAATAAATTAATGTTTGTTTCCGAATCATGGATGTTTAAGTAAGTTTATTGTATCATATATATCTTAGTCTGGCACCCATATTACATAGAATATGCTTAATATGCCTAGTTTGTGGGAAGACAATGCGAAATCTAAGCACGTCGTCAAAATCGCCGCGCAGCTTTCAAGTTACCCGATAGGAACACGCAATGAATGGGCGTTGTCGAATGCTGCTGTTTCACGTACAAACAAGGTGTGGAATAAACTTCCTTGTGCGGTGTTTCCAGAACAATACGACGTATAAAAAAAATGTATGGATAAAGGATACCTTTAAAAAAAGTGCGTATACTTTTCTAAAAGACCGGTAACGCTCTTGTGGTTCCTTGTGCCAAAGAATGTGGCAGGCGGTGATCACTTATCACCAGTGATTCCATACAAAAAAAAAATTATATGAGAAGTGTGTCATTTTTTATTATTACCAGATCATATACGATAAACTTTTCAGTTTTCAACTAACTTTCTTCAACTTACTAGTAAAATATAGAATGAATTTCCTCGCCAAGTGTTTCCTGATACCTTCGAAAATACACACATCAAAAAAGTCTAAGCAACATGCATGATATTACAAATTTACCATTTATATTAATTAATTTCTAACCCCCTTATTCATAATGGTCCGCTAACTTTAAACAGCCGCTAAGGAGTGTTTTAAGTTAGTCGACTATTATGAATAAGGGGGTAAGTCTTTATTCATTCAAAGTGCATAGGTATGTAAGCTTTTTTGTTATTGATGACATACTGAGTGGTTGTAAAAAAAAATTTCGAAATTATGTTTTGTTTTTTTTTCATAAAATTAAATGAAAGGGAATTTGTTTGAATTTAAGTGCATTTTTATTGCTACGTTTAGTCTTGATTTTATAATTTTACCAACCATTTAAATAAAGTTAGCGACAAAATTGAATTGTTAGATATTCTTTACGTCATGGAGCGACGTCATTTGACGGCAAATGAAATACAAAGAGCTGTAGGGATGTTGCAAGCGGGAAGTAATCAATCTCAGGTATCTTGGCATTTGATCATTCATAGAAGTGTTATTTGTCGTCTTTAGCAGCGCTACAATAATACAAGGAAACCCGCTGAACAGCATTCAGGCCATAAAAGGAGTACAACCACTCGGCAAGACCGGTACATACAACTGACTGCAAGACGCCAGCCGATGTTTACCGCTCGAGAGATAAGTTTGAGGCTACAAAATTCAAGTGGTGTTGATGTAAGTCCCCATACTGTGCGAAATCGTCTGCATGAGTACGGCCTACGGGCTCGACGCCCAATTAGGTGCCCACCGATACGTCACGGGAATCGCGCTCGTCGCAATGAATGGTGTAGAGAACGCAGAACATGGACCAAGGAACAATGGGATAAAATTATGTTTTCCGACGAGTCGCGATTCGGATTTAGGCCTGATACAAGGGTGCGAGTGTACCGTTGGCCCGGAAATACTGAAAGGCTCAGCTGCATTCAGGAAGTTCTTCCATACAGTGGCTCAACAGTTATGGTATGGGCGGGTATTATGAAGAATAGGCGAACTGACCTCGTTTTTGTAAATGGAAACATGAACGCTGAAAATTACGTTGAGGATATTCTCAGACCTTATGTCCATTTGCACAAACCTTTGGCTCCGATTTTACTTTAATGCATGACAATACGCATTCACATACAGCTCAGCGAACCAGTCAATACTTGGCAACGGAGAACGTCCGGGTATTGCCCTGGCCTGCACAATCGCCAGACCTCAACCCCATCGAGCACGCATGGGACATGCTCCAGAGACGTGTTTTGAAGGACTTAGACGGAGTGACAACAGCTGAAGGGTTTGCTACAAGTCTATTGGGAGCGAATACCGCAAGATGACATAAACAGTCTCATTAATTCAATGAATAATCGTTGCCGACAAGTTCTGAATAGCACAGGAGGCCATACTTTGTATTAAATTATCCTATTCTTTCACAATAAATTCATTTTCTTTAGAAATTTCATTTTGTTAAGAAAATATTTAGTTGCTTATGTACGTTAGTTTCTGCAGTATATTCTAATATTGTTAATTTCTGTTATTAAAAGAACTTATAAAGACAACAGCTGTTATTTTTACATCATAGGACCCTAAAAATATTATTTTAAAAATAAAATACAACGTTATAATGTGTAAAACCATCCGAAAATTTAAATTAGTACATGTTGCTGCGGACTTTTTTGATGTGTGTAGTTCGTATACCCCGGCAATGCTGAAGTTACGCTGATTTAAATTGTGGAAAAGATATAATATACCTTTTTAAGTGTTTGTCCAGACGGTGACTTTAACAAGGTGCTTGCAGGTTTCTCAGGATTATCGTCAGGATATGCCTTAGAAGGACTCTAAAAATATAAAGGATTGGTAAAAACAAACAAACGTGGTAGTGCCAAGTTGCGACGTAAATCACTTACTAGGCCGTTGTTTCGGTCGGTTTATAGGCTAACCGGAGGTCTAATCTGACAATCCACACTTTCAAATTAAAATATTTTTATTAAAAAAAAAAAGATTTAAAATCACTATATATTGAACGTCAAAAACTACCCCCGTTCGAAATAATATGCCTCAGGCCTGAGAAGAACGGGAGCAAGAAACTAAGCGGCCTTTTTTTCCTTAATTTAGTTACAATATATATTTACATATTTAGTTTCGTACAATAAAATATATCATTAAAGAACCTAAGTGTGTTCGCTTCATTCCCAGTGGTATCATTAAGAAAATGGGAAACACATTTGTTCGTACATTTTTTGGGATTATGTTGTTAAAGCATATACATCGCCCAATAAAATACTTACAAACTCGACTTAACCGAGCAGTAGGCATAACAAGTTTATGATTGTTCGTCGTGTTAACATTATGATTGTCGCAGTTTCTAGCAGATTGGTTAAAAATGTGCTTTTCTATAAACAATTAGCTAACCATTAGCTTCCACAGACATTGACAAATCAAAATTGGTCATAT
Source organism: Leptidea sinapis (assembly GCF_905404315.1). NCBI lineage: Eukaryota > Metazoa > Arthropoda > Insecta > Lepidoptera > Pieridae > Leptidea > Leptidea sinapis. The sequence continues at coordinate 7,620,499 of NC_066287.1, read as the reverse complement.
TCTAACTGTATGGTATGTACGGAATGCGAGTGGTACGATCATTTACAGATGCTAATACAAAGGGAGGTTCTCTGTTAGAACATAATGGCTTTGGTTACAGATAATATATATCTTCTACCTATTAATTAGCTAGGTACCTTTGTTGTGGAATAAGTTTGTTGAAAATTTATTGAATTAGGTATTTTTGCGGAAATCCATAATTATCAAAATTTTGTGAGTTTTCATTAGTGTAAATCAAACATATTATTTATTTTAGCGGAATTTACACTCAAGAATACTCACAAAGGTAGATAATAAGTTTGTTATAATTCATTTTATATATTTTTTTTTCCATTTATTGTTACCAATGTGTCAGACCCAAATTGAATCAACCGGCCATTTGCCGATAAATGGTATGTACATACATTATTATATTTTTTATCGACCTGTAGGTTACCGGATGTAAATGAAAAAAAAATCTGGCACCCATATTCATGTTCCAACCGAAAAGGAAGATGCCATAATTACTGAGTTCAGTTAGCCCCGATTTCACCAATGACTCATTAAACTGAGTTTAGTAAAACTCAGTTTTACGTAAACTAGTTCATATGTCTTGATCTCGTTTAAACACAAAGACATATCACCGATAACTTTTGAGCGTGTTAACGTAAACTGAGTTTACATGTCATAAACAATAGGATGTATCAAATACCTATCAAAATTGTCATCGATAAATATGAACAAAATCACAATGGTAAATGTCAATGTTTCTATTACGATAACGACAGTGACAAATTCGGCGGCAAAAGTGACAATTCATTTAAACGGGTTTAGGCTACAACTGCGTTTTAAATTCGCGTTAAAAATTTAGTGTTCCAATCGCGTTCTACTCTAGGTGGTGAAACCTAGGCTAAGTTATGAGTTCGATAGGTAATTGATATCATCATAATCATCAGCCGGAAGACGTCCACTGCTGGACAAAGGCCTCTCCAAAGATTTCCACGACGATCGGTCCTGCGCTGCGCTCATCCAATGTATTCCGGCGATCTTCACCAATCGTCCGTCCATGTTGTGGGGGGCCTATTCGAGGACTTTACAGGGCAGTACAGATGTTCGTCGTACTATGTGCCTTGCCCACTGCCACTTCAGTTTCGCAATCATTTGGACTATGTCGATAATTGATATAATGTTATGTAATTATTGGAACGAATCCAACCCGTTCTTACATAATGTCATAAAGTACAAATAATTTATAATTTACTAACTAGCAATCTCGACAATGATTGTTCGAGCAGTCCCAGTAAGTTGTTCAATGAAGAACTACTCGAGCTGCCAGGGCACCTCACCTGCGATCCATTGACACCATCGTCTAACATTTCTGCAGCACCACCTTCCTTGTTTAGTGTCTTATCTGCTTCCTCTTGCTCTTTTTCGCTTTCCTCGTCGGTCTTTTTTGCCTTTTTTGGTCTGAAAGAATTTATCAAATGAACATTGGCAGAGCACCATTTCCCAGTGGGAGGCTTCTTTGCACAGGATGCAAGCTATGGATACCACAACGGCGTCCATTTCTGCTGTAAAGCAGTAATGTTTAAGCATTACTGTGTCTGAAGAGCGCCGTAGCTAGTGAAATTACTGGACACTTATGAGACTTAACATATTAAGATTTTTGGGTTTTACAAGAATCCTGAGCGGCATTGCATTGTTATGGACAGCAGCTGAACGTCCTGCTCGTTTCGTCCCTACTGTTCAAAGAAAAAGCAGATATATATATGGCAAATATGGATGAAGATGTCGGAAGAGCTTGACTGTGGTGTACATTCAATGAACAGATCAGGGATGTAATAAAAGAGGCAGGTATTTATCGATACCTTCAACAAGTTTGTGATAGATCTGAGAACCGATGAATAAACAATAACCCACCATTACCACAGAAACAAGTCAATAAGTGAATGCAGTTTAATTGTTACTTCCAATACATATGTTTAACAAGTTGAGCTATTTTTTTAATTTTGTTTTAGACCCCATTTCTGAGTTATTACACTTTGGTATTTTTTTTTATTGAAAAGGAGGACAAACGAGCGTCAATTTTGTTTGAGCGTTGGTATTTGTATGTTTCGAAAAGAAGATAGTTTTTTTCATGTAGAAGATGTTAGTCCTTACGGCTTTGCCCGTCTTGTATATCATATTTATACAATGAAATTACGTATAACTTGTTTCACAATAATAACATGTCTAAAACGCTTTCAACTTTGAACACGATGCATATATTGGATGCAGCGCCTTACAAACGAATTTGTTATTTATATTACAGCCATTATAAAACACTCTATTGACTGAAAAGAGTGGCCGTTAAGTTTCTTATATGTTCTTCAAGCTCAAATTTTTCCGAATATATGGCAGAATCAGTTATTTAAAAGAAATATTTATAGTGACGATTTAAAAGCACTTAGATTGAGCCTAAATGGTGGCTGGATGATCTTCTTACCGGGAGGTGTGCTTGATGTGTTTTCTATTATTATTATTTCCTTTAAAGTTAAAGTTATTATATATTTTATTTTATGAAATGCTCACATAATGCCTCTATTTATTTACGGTATGTGTGGATTGATGCATCTACTATACTCAATAACTCTTGTGTTTATGAGTATTAATTTTCTTTTTTTGACTTACTCGTGTAAGCCTTTCAGTTTTTGACATTTGAGCATTTTTGTTGCGTGACATTGCATATATTGTAATTGAAATGATTTGTAAAACAATTGAAATGTAAATCTTGACTTAAAAGAGTGGCAATGAGTTTCTTGCTACTTCTTCTCATTAGCTCAACCCTTTACGAAGTAGCGGTAAATTCAATAAGAAACAATATTTTTATTTTATTTTTTGACATAATTGTCATTTCCGTGACCTACATGAATAGTGTTTTTGAATTTGAATTTGAATTTAAATTTAAATGAAAACAGTTTATTTGTTTTTGACTATATTGCATTCAAAACTCTGGTACAACATTACTAGACCAGGAGGACTTTTAGTTTTATTGTCCACTACGTTGTATTATACTTACATTTCCTTGCGTTCCTTACGTGGCCGTCCACGTTTCCTGGCGCCCGGAGTGCTCCCAGGAGTCGCCGTCGTTGTGGCTGAGTTCTGAACTTTGGGTTTGATACTTGTACGACGTTTGCTGCGATTCTGTACAAAAAATATGCTATTGTTAGACGTGTAGTGAGGCGACATTATGTTGGGAAGGATAACAGCAGGCGTCATGGTTTAAGGGATGACAGTAGATGTCATTTTGAAAGCGATGACGAGCGGGGCGTCGGCGACTATATAAAAGCCCGTGCGCGTTATTAGGAGGAAACCCTGTCCGTTTGGAAAGTCAACCTTTTATTGTAATTTAGAATGGTATCCCTTTATAGTTATTTATGAAACTGTTGTGTAATAAGGGGTATTAGAATACGAATGTGGGTTAATAGAGTGAACATGAGTGTTTTAATACCTAATTATCAACAGTTGCCTACAATACTTTAACCTTACTACTACTTACTTAATTACTTACTTACTTTTACCCATAATATGAATCTTCGATAATAGATTCTGAAACAGCAATGAACCCCCATCCCCAAAAAGATTATGAAAGCGGTCCCTAAAGAGATAGTACCCCAGGAGGGTACCGGCTCTACCAGAGTCGGAGAATCCCTCCCCGAGCACTCTAGCTCGGGCTGCCCTTCGTATTCTGGGGAGGGCACAGTACCGCGCATGATCAAGGACAAACGAGGCAGTAACACCACGGCACCCCGCTCCACACTCAACGTGGACTTTTGCAATATCAGGGGAATTCACTCCAACTTAAACGCCGTCCACCACCACCTTGAGACGGCGAAGCCGGCTTTGTGTTTCCTTACGGAGACGCAGATATCTCGACCTAGCGATACGTCATATTTAACGTACCCCGGGTACAAAATTGAGCACAATTTTTTGCCTCATGCCGGGGTATGTGTGTACGTTAGGGAGGATATCTGCTGTCGCCGTCTCGGCAATTTTGAGGGTAGGGACCTGTCCACTCTCTGGCTCCGCGTAGATTTAGAGGACCGCGTCCGCATCTATGCGTGTGTCTACAGGTCCCATAGTGGTAACGCAGAAACCGATCATCTCATGGGCTGCATTCAAGCGGCAATTGACGACGTGCTTGCACAGATCCCCGCCGCTGAAATCGTATTCTTGGGTGATTTCAACGGGCACAATGCCGAATGGCTTGGATCACGTACCACAGACTACGCAGGGCGATCTGTGCATAATTTTGCATTGGCGTACGATCTGTCCCAATTGGCTGAGTCGCCAACGCGGCTCCCGGATGTGGATAGCCACATGCCGTCCTTATTAGATTTTCTGCTGACTACACATCCCGATGGTTACCAGGTCATTGTCGACGCCCCTCTCGGAACGTCCGACCATTGCCTGGTCAGGAGTGTTAGTGCCTATACGACGCCCACGTCGCAGACCACCAGCGACTCGCCGCGTTTGGCACTACAAGTCAGCAGATTGGGATAGGATGCGTTCCTTTTTTGCATCCTACCCTTGGAGCAGGGTTTGTTTCCCTTCGGATGATCCTAGTGCCTGCGCCGTTGCAGTAGCCGATGTGATACTACAGGGCATGGATATTTTTATACCAAGCTCGGTAGTACCGATCGGTGGCAGATCACAGCCCTGGTTCGATGCGTCAGTTAAAGCAGCATCTGACTGCAAAAAACAGGCGTATCGAACTTGGGTTGCGGCGCTGGGCACAAAGGATCCGAACTGCATAGTTCTAAAGAGGAAATACAACCGTGCTTCCAGATTTTTTAAGCGGCAAATCGCCCATGCAAAGTCAAAACACGTCGTCAAAATCGGCGAGCAGCTTTCCAGTTACCCGACCGGAACACGCAAGTTCTGGTTGTTGTCGAAAGCTGCTCTTGGTAACTTCAGCCAGCCGTCCATGCCGCCGTTGCACATGAGGAATGACACCCTGGCCCATACGACAAAAGAGAAAGCCGATCTCCTGTGCGCTCTTTTCGCCTCCAACTCGACTCTTGACGACAACGGAAAAACACCGCCGACCATCCCGCGGTGTCAGAGCTCTATGCCTGAAGTACAGTTCAGACAGAAAACTGTTAGGCGAGCTCTGTTTTCGTTGGACGTCAGGAAGTCGAGCGGGCCGGATGGCATTTCTCCAATCGTGCTTAGAACGTGTGCCCCTGAGTTGACGCCGGTGCTAACGCGTTTATTCCAGCACTCTTATTCCAAAGGCGTAGTCCCTGACTCATGGAAGTCAGCCCTTGTCCATCCGATCCAAAAAAAGGAAACAGTTCGGATCCGGCAAACTACAGGCCTATTGCTATTACCTCCCTGCTCTCCAAAATCATGGAGAGCATAATTAGCCGTCAGCTCTTCGTATACCTAGAGGGTCACCAGTTGATCAACGACCGACAATACGGGTTTCGCCATGGTCGGTCGGCAGGTGATCTTCTGGTATACCTAACACATAGATGGGCTGCGGCTATTGAAAGCAAGGGGGAAGGCCTGGCAGTAAGCCTGGATATAGCGAAGGCCTTTGATCGTGTATGGCATAAGGCGCTCCTCTCTAAACTTCCATCATTTGGGCTTCCCGAGAGTTTGTGCAAGTGGACCTCCAGCTTCCTCACTGGGCGCAGCATACAGGTCGTTGTCGACGGACATTGCTCGAACCCGAAGCCCGTGAATGCTGGAGTGCCCCAAGGCTGTGTGCTATCTCCTACGCTGTTTCTTCTGCATATCAATGATATGTTGGACACCTCCAACATTCATTGCTATGCAGATGACAGCACTGGTGATGCCGTATACACGGGCCATGCACGTCTCTCTCGGGAAATCGTCGACCAGTGCCGGGAGAAACTTGTGTCTTCTATCGAGTCCTCTCTTGAGAAGGTCGCGGAATGGGGTAAATTGAACCTTGTCCAATTTAACCCCCAGAAGACTCAAGTTGCGCGTTTACCACTAAAAAAACCCCATTTGTCGCATCACCGCTCTTCGACAACACTTCCCTAAAAGCCTCGCTTTGTATCGGAATACTGGGTCTCGAAATCTCGAGCGATTGCCAATTCCGTGGCCATCTGGAGGGCAAAGCCAAATTGGCTTCAAAGAAACTGGGCGTCATTAATAGAGCACGGCAATACTTCAAGCCGGCCCACATTCTAGCGCTGTACAAAGCGCAGGTCCGGCCACACATGGAGTATTGCTGTCATCTCTGGTCTGGCGCACCCCAGTATCAGCTCGATCCATTTGACCGCGTGCAACGCAGAGCAGTGCGAATTGTCGGGGACCCAGTACTCTGTGAACGGCTGGATCACTTGGCGTTGCGTAGAGACGTCGATTAATTGTGTGTCTTCTACCGCATTTATCACGGGGAGTGTTCCGAAGAGCTGTTTTACCTAATTCCTGCCGCCGAATTCCACCTTCGCACGACACGCCACAAGTTAGGATATCATCCTCACCATCTGGATGTGTGGCGGTCCTCCACAGTACGGTTTACAAAGAGCTTTCTTCCACGTACTACAAAGCTGTGGAATGAACTTCCTTGTGCGGTGTTTCCGGGACGATACGACATGGGTACCTTCAAAAAAGCGCGTACACCTTCCTTAAAGGCCGGCAACGCTCCTGTGATTCCTCTGGTGTTGCAAGAGAGTATGGGCGGCGGTGATCACTTAACAACAGGTGACCCGTATGCTCGTTAAAACAGTTAACTTACACCCAATGTCCTATTACATCATCGAAACGAGTGTTGTAATGTTGTACTGAATTTCATTACAACACTCGTTTGGATGATGTAATGGTTACTAGGACTGGCTTTTTTTAATGTTGGCAATAAGCTAACTGTTTTAGAATCTTTAATAGAGGATTTATACATGGGTGTAGATAAAATTATTAAATACATTGTAACTCTTTTTCGTAACTGATTTTGTTTAAATTCCTACTAAAAGTGTAAATAGTAGTCGTTACTGTGTGTTTTTATTTCAATTACACCTCAGGTGCCTAAAGCTATATCCGAGTGATATATAGCTATATCATAGTGAATTCATTTACAAATTTGTAAAATTGATACCTGGAATGTTATAAAATTCCAAATCGAGCGAGAACGTTTTTCGGGTGTTATTCGTATCTTACTATGTATATTATACCAAAATGCTGGACCACCGAATATTACATTACAGTAATTTACGGGAAGTAAAGTTATTCCAAGTTTAAAACTATTTGTCTTCATCTTACCTTTGTCACTACAGAATTAAATGACAGGGAGAAGTAACTTTAAACACCTATATATATTTGTCACCAGTGGGAGGCTCCTAGCACAGGATGCCGGCTAGATTATAGGTACCAAAACGGCGCCTATTTCTGCCGTAAAGCAGTAATGTGTAAACATTACTGTGTTTCGGTCTGAAGGGCGCCGTAGCTTGTGAAATTACTGGGCAAATGAGACTTACATCTTATATCTCAAGGTGACGAGCGCAATTGTATTGCCGCTCAGAATTTTTAAGGTTTTTCAAGAATCCTGAGCGGCACTGCATTGTAATGATCAGGGCGTATAAATTACCATCAGTCCTGCTCGTCTCATCCTTTATTTACATTTTACAAAAAAATAAGTCACTTTAAACTGCGTTTATTGAGAAGACAGATTAAGGTTTGCTAGTCTATACTGTGGATTTATATAAGATCTTATCTGCTAATGTGGTATGAGGATTCGTCCACTCTTTATTAGGAACTATGCGTTACTAGCTCATATAATGCATAATATATAATACAATTAAAACACCAGCTCAGCAAAAAAATTTTTCGAATAATATCGATAATAATATAAGTTAAATTAGAATTTATATAAATTTATTATTAAGTATAATATAGTGTAGACTGAAGAGTATATGACTAAGCAAAATAGTATTCAATAAATGACAGCCTTTATTGAACACGTGCATGTAGATGCACGTCCATTTGATGTATTATTTTTTTTACGTATAATAGATAACATTCTTAAATAAACTAACGAATATTTCTTACCATGTCGCATCAAATTTTCTTATCCTCGATTTTTTAATATTAATCTAGTAACTATTTATTATGTAATTAGCTAGTAAATATCTGCGAAAACTTGTGATAGCCTTTTATGTAAATATTTTCCTAACTATTATTGTATTTAGCTGTAAGTTTTCCAATTACAATAAAATTAATATATTATATTAGTGTGAGGGCCTCGAATACTCGAATCAATTCAATAGTGTACCTCAGTGGCTGACGTGTCGACGTACTCCTCGTCATCAGCGTCGGTATCGTCATCATCAGAGTTCGCCTTGCTGGTGTCACTTATCATCTTGGCGTAGTCCTTGATCCGCGAAGGTCGCGTAGACCGTCGGACGATTTCTTCGCTGTTACTTTGATCAGTATCTCCATTTTTAATGGCGCTCTATGTGGAAAAAAACCTTTATTTTATGTTCAAATATTTTTATTCAAAATTCGATATAATGTCACTTATTGAAAGTCAAAAACTACCATCCATTCGAAAAGGTATGCCTCAGACTTGAAAAGAACGGGAGCAAGGAACTCGGTAGGCTTCTTTTTTTTATAAAAATATGGCTACAATGTATAATATATAGCCTGAGTCTTGGTCTAGTTGTCTTGCAACCCATAACACAGGCTATATATGCCTAATTTGAGGCAAGATTATTTGTATAAAAAGTGTGTCAGTATTATTATTATTATAAGTTTATGTTTGTTCGTGGTGTTAACATTATGGTTATGACAGTTTCTAGCAAATTCACTTATGTGCCTATGGTACATACGTAACATTATCAAGAACCTATTGAGAAGCAACAATTAAGATTTTTTTTTTAATTTTGCTCTCAATGATTCTTTAGGACCTAGGTTGTAAATAGCGCGAATAGCCCTCTTCTGCAGCACAAATATCGTATTGATATCGGCAGCATTTCCCCATAGTAATACACCATTGGACATAATACTATGAAAATAACTAGTGTATAGTAAAGGCAAATCAATGAACAGATATTTTTCTATAAAATTATTAATGGGGTTTTGGAGTGCCTACAGCTATTGAGAAAGATATTCACATTACAACTAGAGCACCTCAACTGGCAAAATATAAACCGTTTGTACCTGATGCAGCTAATTCTAATCTCGGATATAACTCCCCACTGAATAGACTGTTGCAACAATACAACACTATAATTTCATTTACTAATTCAGTAAGAAACAGGACGTTATCGCGAACCCACTACACTCACCGTGATGAAGGACCGCCGAATGTTGCGAAACTAGTCGGTACCCACACCGATAAAGCATATAATAATATAAGTAAATAATGTCTCACGAAAGTTTTAATAATTTAACTATAATTTCCAACAAGCGACCTATAGTATATACTCCGGCAATCTTGACCAGATCGTCGGTCCATCCTGTGGACATTAAAATTAAATCCCATTGTAGCGTACAGGAGTTCAATTTCTTATATGTACGTATAAATTAAATTGTTTGTATGTTTATGTGCATGATATGCTCACCTGTTATTGCAGATTTTTGGAATTATAATTTGGATGAATTGACATATGTATCCATTTTTAGTGGACTTTGAATAAATAAATAAAGTAAGTAAAAAGTAAAGCTTATGCTTTGATGGTAACTTTATGGGATTATGTACTTTCTGTCCATTATATATTGTTACGAAACCTGTAAGTTTAGCAACATCAAAAGAATTGGAGGTAGTTTGAAATTTACAACGGATGAGAAATGTCACGTCCTAAAAGTGTTCTAATCTGAGTGTGATAAAATGCGAACATGACAATAGCATTGGACTGTGTTAGCTTAAAAGCTCAACATAATTTCAGCTGACAGATGACATAAAAACCAAATAAAAAAATTATTCTAAGTTAAAACTCAGCTAAGTTTTATGTGAGAAAAGTCTAAGTACACTCTCACCTTTGGTGTGTCCTTCGGTTCTTTTTCCTCCTCTTTATTATTGTTCTTGGTCTCCTTCGACTCTTTTGGCTCCTTATTTTCTTTAGTCACGCGACGCTCCACTTGTTTCTTTTCGATGGCGACCGGCTTACTTGATAACTGAGATTTCTTTTCCTCTGTCAATCTAAAAGATAATATTTGTATAGATAATAGACATAATGTAATAACATTTTTTTTTTTTCCGGAGTACTTAATAAACAAACAAGATTTCTTTATCACAAATTCTACCAAAAGACCGCCCAAACATCTAGATGGTGGGGATAATATACTCATTTGTGGAGTGTCGGGCGAAGGTGGAATTTGGCGGTAGGAATCAGTCGAAACAGCTCTTCGGAACACTTTCCGTGATAAATGCGGTAGAAGACACACAATGAAGCAATTTAAATGTCTATAAAAAATTTGATCTGATATATAAATTAGACAAAATATCAATCTAGTTTCTTATATAAGAAGTTGAGTTAAATATAAAGAAGAATATGTATGAATTTTCAGTAGTAATTTAATTATTACGTAACTAGTAATTAGAATAATTTAAATGTTGTACCTTGTTTTGGGAGTGGATGTGATAATCTGGGAGCGTTGTTTTCCTTTCAACATTTCTGTCGGCTTACTCTGTGGCGTTTTAGATGCTTCTGTACGCGAGTTAGTCTGTAACAATATAAAGTCGTTAAAACTTATGATCATGTAACGATAGATCCTGTAGATGGAGCCCCGACCTGAGAGTTGAACAAGATATGTCAAAATTTACGACCCATACGTACTCGGACGGTTGCCTTAGACGGAAAGAGAGCTCGGATGGAAGATCCTGAAAGGTCGCAGGTTGGATTCCCACATCGTTCATAAATTTTGGTAAATAATTTTATTTGTATAGTTATAATATAACCGATCGCCAACAATCAAGCTCCCGGTGTTTGGACGCTTTGTAGCATACATGGGTGTTTAATAAATAGCATATATGGCTTGTATGTAAATAATTGGCTAGCGCTTAGCAGAATGGAACCAGTCCACAATGCAAACTAAGCTGAGTATTTGAGGTCCAAAGTCAAAAGATAGTTAATTGTTTTGTTTTGTGACTTTAAGTACATTTTTTGTGAATGTTTTTTTGTTGTGTTATATCTTTGCTACAAATACGAGAAGTAAACTGGTTCCTCTTTAAATTAGAAATATCGGATAAATTTTTATCGGGGTGTCAAACAGTAATTTTTTTGATTTTGTGGACTGGTTCTTTTCTGCTAAGCGCTAGCCAATTGTTTTAGAGTAAATATAGGTAATATATGACACACACCCTCTTGAGGTCTTGCAGCTCTTTCTCCAGCAATCTCAATGACTTGTCACTGGCGTTGTTGCTCTCTGCCTTAGCGATCACCTTCTTGGCAGAACCTTTAGGAATTCAAAATAAAATACATTAAATGGTTACAAACAATAATACATTAAAACTTAGTAAGAATGATGAAAAATTAAACATTTATCCATTTTAATATTTTTATGAGTGATTAAACGGCAAGAAACTCATTGCCACTCTTTCAGTTTAACTAATGCAGCTTCAGGATTGTATAAAACATTTAAACACTGTATCTAAATGCATTAATTCAGTATCTAAGTTTTAGTTTAATTATATAAGAGACAGACGCGAACACGAGGCAAGAATACTATGTTTTAACAATTGAAATGTGATTATTTGGCAAAATGATTAAAAACGTCAAGTTAGTAACATAATTTTGATAATTTAAACGGGCTCTTGCCTGAAATACGACACTCCATCCTTTTTAAGTTTGGATATACTATTTATTATTTGGACAGATTTTCACTGACCACTTTGTCATTGCGTGGCGTTGTATTCAAAGCGCGGTCGAAACACAACCGAACGCGTAGGCAACACGAGTATCGCTTCAGACAACTTTTGAGCGTGACTGTGAGTCTTTTTTGTCCGTCAATGATAACGATACAAATATTAATTAAAATTAATAATAATATAGAAACATACTTGGTTCAACTTGCGGTAGCGCCTTACGTTTCACCTCTTCCGCTTTCCGTATAATATGTGGAGCCTAAAAGCAAAAAAAAAAAAATATACAATACATCACTTACCTACAAAGCTATGGCTCTTTTAACTATGGTACCTACAATGTTCGTAACATTTTGGTCAAGAAATGACCGTATTAGAAGACCGCGAATCCGATGAGACGTGTTACTGTGACACGTCTCATTGAATCAGCATTTACTCGTTGTTTTAGATAACTTTGTCAAATAAACCAAACATTGAGGCCGTAATGTTTAAATTACTTTAATACATATCTATATAGTAATTATGATTATATAATATAAACATTGTTTTATTATCGTTACACTTGTCAGCTTGATGTGTTTACAAGCGCTACCCGTCATGAACTGTCACAAGATATCCCAATTAATAATAACATTCATCTAACTACTGTTAATATTTAAATGCTATTTAATATAATTAGCATATTATATTCAGATCTTTAGTTAATTTGATTCGTATAAGCTAGTTGGCACTACAGTACTGCCAACTAACAGCTGGTAGCATCATTACGGTATACGGTCGTGCCCTATATAAGCCAGAGCGCTCAGTTCGAGGACACATTACACATTGTGAATTGTAAGGGGTAACACTGCCCAAATTGTATTCAATAAAATACTTATTAGTAGAAAGTGTGTGTGTAGTTTAAATTACCAACGCCTTCTACGCACTTTTACAAGAATTATCTTGACCCTAAATATGCATAACCAGTACTATTATTGCAAGACGTTATATTTAATGCTTAATTAAACCTTAGATAGGTAATTTATACGTCTAAATAGAGCCTCTTGCTGCTAGACATCCGATAAAAAAAGTCCAGGTTTATTATTTACTACTTGCGATTTGTATGTCGCTTTGCGCTAGTGTGCACAAACAGTCAACCCCAATTCGACGTTTTCACAGCTGTCACAGTCTATCTTGCCATATAAATGATCTAAGACTTAAGCATACATAAATACAAATGTGAAGTGACAAATGTAACTTCAAAAATGTATCAAACAAATCAATAAGGCTATCTGTATAGAAATGAGTAAAAGAGAAACCTTTAATCTATATATCTTCATTCTCTGTTGTTCTTTGTATGTGGACGAGGCCTTATAATATCAAATTCCCTTATAATATCAAATTCAGCCTGACCGAAGCAGGGCCACTGATTATCTAGTAATGTTTAAATAAAATACTTTTTAAAGGATTAAACCGCGTGTACTTTGAAAATGTATTTTTATTTACGGTATTAGCATGATTTCCCTTGAAAACGCGATTCTGTAGCGTTAAACAAAAAAAAAAAATTAACTTTTACCCAAATACCATATATAAAAAATACAGTTACAGCATGTTATAATTCTTTAAAAAGGATTTTATTTAAATGTACCCAAAGAAAATACTATGTAGTTATGTTATAGCAAACCTGCTCATTAACTTTAGCATCTAGCTTGCTTGGCAACAAGCTAGCTTGATCTTTAGCCGGCGTGGAAACGGCTTCAGCAATCTTAGTCTGTACGGCCGACGCCGTGACATTTGGCGACATGGTCTTCATCTGTTTCCGCACTCTGTTCTGAGCTGGAATTATTTTCATTTCGGACGCTACTGCTGGCGATGTATTCTCCGGCACAATAATGGACACTTTCTTAACCGGCGAGCCTTCAGTCAACGGCATGTCGATAAACGTCGCGTCTACTTCGCTGTCTGAAATGAGAAGTAACTAATTTGATGACTTCTTTCTTACAAGACATAACAAGATTAAGAACCATGCGTCACTCGAACGGTTGGCTCAATTAAGAGCGCTCGGACGGAACCTGAGAGGTAACGGGTTCGAGTCCAGCATCGTTCATAAATTTTGCTAACAGATTCAATTTGTATAATTAATCCCAGAAGTGAGGCATATCACTTTAAAAATAAAAAAAATTGTTTAGACTTCTTTCTTATTTCAGAGGAGGACAATCAAGCACCAGATGGTATGATAATTCTTTGTTATAAATGTGGTGGTGAAACGAGCAAATAGTCCTTATAATAAGATTTAAAGACATGGCAGTGAAAATATTATCCAAGTCTAAACACGTCACAGAACGACCTAAAGCACCATGCTTTACTGCGATGATATAGGATTATAGTTATTCCGACGTCACCCGCCCCCTTGGAACACCAGTGCACTGCTGTTTTACTGCAGAAATGTATGATTAAAACAACACTTCTTACGTTAACCAGTTCGAAATGAGCTACAAAAAGTAGTAAGAGAATACAAATAAAAAAACTTAACATAACAAGCGGCAAATTTTTCAACTATCATAATTATATTTGAGGGTGGTCGTTCCATACCCAATCTGTGCTTTCATTAAGAAAGATATTTATGTTTACCACACAAACATTTTTAAACAATTCTTTTGAATTTCGTAATACATTTGTTACAAGTAAATATTTAAACAAAAATTAAAATTATTCAGTAAAATGTATCTACCTTCCGAATAGGTATTGTCGTTTCTATCTTCATTGTCGTCTTGATCCTCTGGCATCTAGGAAAATATTAAAAATAATTTCAATACAACAGCTACTACTCTATATTTAAATTAAAAATAACAGTCAAATTTGTAAAACAATGAATCTTTAAATATTAATTTAAAGAGGTCTATATAATAATATAAATAAGTCTCATTTCTTTGAACTATATGGATGAAGTGAGTTAATTTGATTAGAGATAGTTTCACAACTGTATTGAAAAAGAATTTTTTATATAAAAGGCATTTATTTTCTCAAAATTGATTCCTTTAGAATTCTTTTTGATGTCATTTCTAATAACTACTAGATACTACTACCGCTGCCTTCTGATAATGCCGGGACTTTATTATAGAAGTGTATACATTTACCCTTAAAGCTATTATGTATCTTATGAAGCCTACTAGAATTAGTTACAAGCAATCCCTTATTTCTAGTGTTATAATAATGAAAATCACTATTAAGAGCAAAAAGGTGACGATTTTTGTAAACGTATATTAAATTTTCATAAATGTACTGACAATGAACAGTCATAATATTTATTTCTTTAAATTTTTCTTTGAGAGACTGTGTATAACCAAGCTGATATATAGCACGAACAGCTCTCTTTTGCAGAGCAAACACTATATCAATTTCAGCAGCATGACCCCATAGTAAAATACCGTACGTCATGATGCTGTGAAAATAACTGAAGTACACTAATCTAGCGGTCGTAACAATCTTTCTAACTTTTAAAAACTCCCCCACATTAGCAACAGGTGGACATAAGGGTCTAATAACTTTAATAAGTTAAATTATTATAAATTTATTACTAAAACTTTAAACTCTTACCATAAAATCGTGTGCCTTGTTAATTTCTATCACCATATTATCACCATCCTCCTTAACTGAAATATGACAGAGGTCATAAAATAATTATCAATCATAACATTCTCACTTAAATCAGTCACATATTTGAGACGCTAGCAAGCTTTGCAATAATATGAAAGACATATACATGGCGCATTTTTAATTTAAAAAAATCATGCACATGCCATGCTGTATGTATACCTCGTATTCCTGTATCATCTTCATCATCCTCGGGATCAGCATCCATTGAGTCTTCCTGGGTTTGATCCATTTCCTGCGTAAAACACATAAATTGAACATATTAATCAGCAAATCTTCATCCCCATAAGCAAAGCGAAATTATATTTAATATGTTTAGTTTCGTTTAAAATAGACAAATTCAAGAACGTTTGCCGAACTCTCGGGTTCCGTCCGATCGCTGTTTCCAAGTGAGCTAACCGTTCGAGTGACGCATGGTTGGTATGTCTTGTTCAACTCTCATATTGTGGCTCACAGGATCTACTTTACAGTTGATAACCTCCTCTTAAAATCATAAACGGCACTGCATTGTAAAGGGCATATCAATTTCCGTCTGGTGAACATCCTGCTCGTCTTGTTTCTTTTTGTCATAAAAAATATAATAAATGCCGCCCAATGCCGGTAGCAGCTGAATCAGATATCTCTGAACCACTCTCCATAGCTTCTTGTAAGTCACTGGAGAGGCACGGGGGTCGGCCACATGTTTGTGAACAAAGGCAATCCGACCTTTTTATGTGATTTTACTTCTTAGGGGAGCTGTGTTCTTTTCTGAGATTCGCATGCACGCACAGATAAAAAATGTAACGTTAAAATAAGTACAATCTGTACAATTTCTTTTTAAGAAATTTAATGTGCAGACTAGGCCTGCTTACATATCTGTTGTATTTATAGATTAAAGACTATCTGTTCACAGAGAATGTCTAATATAGGACTTCAGCACGTATGGACGTAATAAAGCTTCCCTAGCACCATGTGATACTTAAGATGATAAGCTCCTTTTTTACAAGATTATAGCTGTCATCTGTGAATGATTGCACGTTTCATACAATCGAGTGAATCGCTTTTTTCTTAGAGTTTCGCTAGCCTGAGACTAAGATTTGTTCGTAACGTGCGTGCGCCATGTTTTTCATGATGACCAATCAACAATCGCCAATTTCCATATTACACATTACCCGTGAACAGAGATTAGTTTTGAACCATATACTAACATTCTCAAACTCTTCTTCATGGGCAGATGCAATGTGGTTATCCAACTTCTCTTTGCTAGTGAAGACCAGTTCACAAAAATCACACATAAACTCGAGACCTGCAAAAAACCATTTTTGAATATCGTATTAATTATATCGAACATCGCAATTTGTGTTTAGATTCCTAAAAAAAATTAAACCATTTGACAGGGTGCAACGCAGCTCTCCTCAAATTATCGGAGACCTCTCTGTGAACGGCTAGATCATTTGGCGTTGCGTAGAGATGTCACTTTATTGTGAGTCTTCTACGCATTTTTCACGAGGGATGTTCCGAAGAGCTGTTTGACCTGAGTCCAGCGCCGAATCCAACCTTCGCACGACACGCCATAAATTAGGATATCTTCGTCACCATCTAGATGTGTGGCAGTTCTCCACAGTGCAATTTTCAAGGAACTCTCTTCCATGAACGACCAAGCTGTGGAATAACTTCCTTGTGCGGTGTTTGCAGGACGATACATGGGTACCTTCAAAAAAGCACGTACAATTTTTAAGGGCCGGCAACGCTCTTGTGATCCTCTGGTATTGCAAGAAAATGTAGGCAGTGGTGATCACTTGACATCAGGTGACCCGTTTGTCCTCTCTTCCATAAAAAAAAACAGTTTCGAGGTAAAATAGTTCTTAGATCACTGTCTTCGCTTTGTGTGACCGCGGCCATCGAGTCATTGATAATAGTATAATAATTACCGTTGACATGCGACTTGATGTGTGCGGTGACGTCATCGACAGTGGCAAACTTCTCCTGGCACAGCGGGCAGGTCAGGTTCTGCGTTGCGTGCACCGCCGAGTGGAAGATCAGGTCATCCTGGCTCGTGAAGGTCTCCTCGCATTCCTCGCAGCGGTAACTCTCTGCCTCCACTTCGCTCGCGGCCGTGCTATTTTTGCGGTGAACTACACGCAAATGTCTGGTGACGAAATCAATTAAATTATATTTTATTGTAATATCTATGAGGTAGCTCATTCTCGCTCAGAGGGCTATGCTCAGAGTTTCCTTGCGATATCGAATCAGAAATGAGTAGAACCGTAGAAGAATCAAAGTCACCGCCAAAAATGGTTTCGGAACTTAAGTGGTAGTAGCATAGCTCGACGGACAGATGGCCGTTGCGGCAGTAAAGTCCTTGAAATCGCCGGAGTAGGCTGGATGAGGGCAGCGCAGAACCGATCGTCATGGCGACCTTTGTCCAGCAGTGTATGTCTTCCGGCTGAGATGGAATGGTAACATGTATGTATTCACACTAACAGATGCACATACTGATACCATTGCTCAGTACTAAATCAATAAAATTATGAGAAATGAGCTCGAGAAATTAGATCAAATTTTCAATGCATTTCAGTATGTAAATACCGTCATAATATTGACCAACATAGATTTATAATAAGTAATTAATTATCAGTATGACACTTAAGAATTAAATAGATTTCTTTTAAATAAGGGACAATAATAATAATAAGGGAATAATTTGAAAATAAGGGACGAGACAAGCAGGACATTCAGCTGATAGTTATTGATACGCCCTGCCCATTACAGTGCGATGCCGCTCAAAATTCTGAGCGTCACTACAATTTTATTGCGCTCGTCACCTCGAGACACGAGATGTTACGCCGCATTTGCCCAGTAATTTCAACAACACACCCACTACCACCATCTACACCCGTAATCTAGCCGGCATCCTGTGCAAAGGAGCCTCCCACTGGATTATCAAATATATAAATATATGAATATGTTGCTACCTAGTATAGTGTTGTGATTTGGTGAAGCTTTTCTCACAAAACTTGCAGGGGTATGGCCGGTCACCTGCGTGAGACCGAATATGCCTGGTTAGCTTGGACACTGACGAAAATCCTAAAAAAATATTTAATAACAATATTAATATAACACATAGTAATATGCCTTCATATAATACAAATACACCTGTGTACTAAGTTCATGCTAGTTGACAACAATCTTTCTATTAGCAGGACAAACACGCATCTAGATCCTGGTGACAAGTGATGACACCAGAAGAATAACAAACACAGTTTTTATGTATAACGTAATGAGGGAGCGGTATTACCGATAGCTCCCTCTCGCTTGCACTTATAGGAGAATGTCCATTGTTATTTAATAAATTTCCTTTTATTTAATTTAGTTTCTAGCATAAGCCTAATTCACAGTCAGAGAGTTTTGCTTATTTGTGTGTTCATAGTGATTTTCTTAACATATCGATCTAGTATTAATAAGATATAATATCGGTTTTGTAGCCTGACTCACGCTCCGGGCAATACTGGCAGGCAAACTCGGGGTTTTTGTCGTGCACTGTCAACTTGTGCCTCGCGAGTGCCGATCTATCGCTGTATCTGCAAGCATAATAATAACGAGTTTCATTTATAATGACATTAGGAAATAATAAAATCACAGTTTGAGTATTTTTAAGACTTATTGAGTGTAAGTTACTGGAGTACTTATTTAAAATGATAAAATCGAGTAAATTGTAGAAAACGGTTTAATGTAAGTACTCGTTAATTACAATAGAAGTTTCTTATAAAGAATGATGCGAGCAACCACCATTACGTGTCTATAAAATCAATGTGACAGATCCAACCATAACATTGTGGGTAATGTTAGAAAAACATTGACGCGTTTTTAAGTACCGCCGTGCACGTTTTTAGACGCCTGAACATTGAGTATACTTTATTTTAATTATTATGTAATAATTTTAAGAATAGCCGTAGTAAAAACGATGTTTCTTAATTATAATCTACATTAAATTAATTTAAGATAATTTTGTTCAATTTACAGCATTGTTGTGTTCTTGCTACTCTTAGTGTATATAATTACAGTAAACATCACCTCCTGCCTTTAAAGAATCGTCGCGAAATAGCCGATATTACTCTCCTTTTAAAAATAGCCCAAGGGCTAATTGACTGTCCAGACCTTCTTGCTAAGCTTCAATTCAATACCCCTGTTAGATTACTGCGGCAGCATGATTTACTAAGACTTCAACACACTAACCTAAACTATAAAAGAAATACTTTTACTTGGCGAGCAAGTAATAGCTTCAACAATCTGTCAAGTAGTGATAATAATCTAGATCTCTTCTGTTCAAGCGTAGACTCTGTAAGACATGCCTTAGGCAACAAGTTCTTTACTAATAACCCTACATCTTCTTAAGTTGTTACATTAACTTTAACTTTAATGATAATGTAAATTGTAGTTTTCGAATTGTATATGCTCACGTTGTCAGTTCAATTTTTCTACTCTAGCACTAATTGTGGAAACCTTTAATTGGCTCTCTGTAATTATCTTAAGTATCGTTTAAGTTTTTAAAGCTGTTGGTTTTCCAAATAAATAAAATAATGATATCACTTTATATATAATAAAGACTCACCAGTCATAGTATCTCTATCTATCATATATCTATGTATATATAAATAATGGATATTCTAATATTTTTATTGTCACTTTTGCTATCACAATTTATCTAATAATCAGGTTGAGGTAGGCTACCAAGTATAAATTTTCATGTTTAGACTCTCACTTGTTTGACCTAAATGACTTTTATTTATAAGTCTCATACACCTATGTGAGAGGCGTGTCTGTATCTAATATAATATATAGAATTTACTTACGATTTGTTACATTGCAAGCACACATATGAACGATCAGCGCTCCCCACGTGTTTCTGTTGATGCACTGAGAGCTGGTCCAGTGACAAAAATGTAGCGGGACAACTTGGACAATTCAGCTGTGGCAGGTCCGAGTGCACTAACTGAAAAAAGAAACAAATGCAAGTTGGTCTCGAAATTAACCATTTATTGACATATATATGGCGACTATTTTTGAAATAAGCCTTTGTGCTTTTTATAATTTGTTATAGCGGCCACTGAACGTAATAAACTGCCACCTGAAAATGTTTGCCTAAGACCTGAGGAAAGAAAAGGCACAAGAAACTCTAGACATCTCATATTATGATATACAATGAAGGCCAATGGGAGTTCTAGGGGTTCTAATACTACGCAAATTAGGCTATTGAGATGAAAGAGGAAAGCAGTTTAACTAATTGTGAAGCTAATAAGAAAAGCGGACTTGATATGTCAATTTATTCAGAGCTTTCGTGATAAAAAAAGTAGCGATATAAAATGTATTTATAGAAGACATAATAGGGATTAATTAATGAGATTTTGATATAGGTACGGCTATTGTAAGTAAGTGCACTTTAAAATCACAAAATTTACTTGTCGAGAGGATATCACAACGTCAAACCTCTTCAGCGCAATATCTATTTGTTATATTAAATGTTCTTTGTTTAATTAAGACTTAATTCATAGTAAATTATGTCGACCCTTTTAATAGTATTTTATTTGATTAAAGTGTTTTATTTTAACACCCTTAAATATACAATCCACAATATTGTGAAGAGAATAAATATGGCCGATGAATTAAAAGCCGGCAATGCTCCTGTGCTTCCTCTGGTGTTGCAAAAGATTGTGGGCGGCGGTGATCATTTAACACCAGGTTAACACTTAACACCCGTACGCTCGTTTGTGCTCCTGTTGCATAAAAAAAAATTGTTTGCTCGATTGATTTCAAAAGTTATTCAGAATAACATACTTTCTCATGCCGTTTCAATAGTATGAGTCGTTTGAATTTCTTCTGACAGACAACACACTGGAACGGCATTTCATCCGAGTGACGCAACTGATGCGCAGCCAAATCATATTTGTTGAAAAATTTCCTGAAAAGAAAACCGAGCATAAGAATAAACACTAACGTTATTATTACAAAAAATAAATTAAACACGAAATTTCGTAACACATTTGTTTTGTACATTTTCTGGGATCATATTGTAGAAGCATATACATCGCCCAACAAAAGACTTACTAACTCGACCCAACCGAGTAGTAGGCATAACAAGTTTATGTTTGTTCCTCGTGTTAACATTATGAATGTTACAGTTTCTAGAAAATTCCTCAATGTGCTTATGAACATACAAAACATTATCAAAAATGTATTGAGAAGCAACAGTCAAAATGTTTATTTCTTTAAATTTTTCTCTTAATGATTCTTTGGAACCTAGGTTATAAATCGCGCGAATAGCCCTCTTCTGCAGCACAAAGTTAGTATTAATATCGGCCGCACTACCCCATAACTTATACCATAGGACATAATACTATGAAAATAACTAAAGTATACTAATCTAACCGCATATGCTGCAGAACTAAGCCTATTCGCCAATCCTTCAATATGGGGGCCCCACTGCAATTTGGAATCAAGAGTAATGCCAAGAAATATAGCAGATTCCACTGGTTTTACCACCTCTCCATTTAATAAAATATTCGCATCTACATTTTTGACATTTGGCGCGGTGAATTTAATATATTTGGTTTTATGATTATTTAACAATAAGTTATTGGCGCTAAACCAGTAAAATATTATATTAGTATTATATACCATTATATTAAGATGATATATAGTATATAGATGTTTTTTATTAAATGTTTGTGTTGTGTTCATCATACTATTGTCCCCTATTTGAGCATGAAGATAGATAGCATCTTGATTTATTCAAAACTCAACTCTTTCCTTATGTGTACGAGGACACTTTTTTGAGATGTTGGATACATGCAACATCTCAAAAAAGTGTGAAAGAAAATCATTCTTTTCAGAGAATTGGTGTCGTTTCATTTAATGTTATCACCATCAGGAACGAGACAGTATGGGCGTTCAGCTGATGGTAATTGATACGTATAAATTAGCAGGACGAGGTGCCCATTACAATGCAGTGCCGCTCAGGATTCTTTAAATACCCATAAGTCTCATTAGCCCAGTAATTTCACTAGCTAGGGCGCCCTTCAAGACGAAACACAATAATGCTTACACATGGCTACTTCACGACAAAGAAGCCTCTCACTGGTGATATGCCTTTAGTCGTCTTTTACGACACCCTTGGGCCAGGGACGTCCCTATTAGTTTTATGCTCCGGGGAAACACAGGGCATTACATATTTTTATTATAAGCCCTAAAATACTTTAGGATACAGAGGTAAGTATACTTACGCATCACAAAGTTCACACTCCACGTTTCTTGGTCTGTGCTTCTGTTGTTTATGCAGCTGTAGAAGTTGCTCGAGCGGGTATGTCCGGTCACACTCATTGCAAGCGAAACACCCTTCTTCAACCTCCGTTTCCGGTGATCTGTCTGTACTGTCTGTTATTTCATATTATTTATTACCATCCATATAATAACATAAATCAGATTTGGATGGATGGATTAGTTCAGGTTGCAGTCAATAGCCATGATGACAGCTGTAACTCGGATATTTTTATTAATCTACCCTACTTTATAATACGCGCGAAAATGCTCGTGTCATGTTGGCCAATTGTGACGTCACGCATCAGAACTCAATCATAACGCGTAGGCAGCGTTCAAATATAATGACGGCGTAAGAAAACTAGCGCGAAAGAGACAGATCGAAAGACAGAACTAAAAATCTAAGGTAACGATGGGGCGAATAGCCATGTCACCGAAGTAGGCTTGGGTAATATATTTTAGGAAGAACATTAATATTGATGTATTGTCAATATTTTTCAACTTCAGTATAATTATTATCAATCAATATTAGTGTCGAAATATATTTTGGAGTACCATTTTTGTATTACATTCGATATTTTCAAGAGCTCTACTATGTTCAATACGATGACCGAGATTATAAAAAATAGGTAGTTAGTATTTAGTTACCTTTACTTTCATCATAATTTATAGGTTTCACCCACCTACTTCACTACTAAAACAAAAACGTAGAGGGAAGCTTCGTCCCGATACTGTTCAAATATCAAAAAGAACAAGCTAATGAGTCTTCTAACTGGTGAATTAATAGGTTAATATACCTTTGATGAACTATGATAAAGATACCTTGTTAGTAAATATATGTTTACAGCCAATTGATGCCAACAGCCAATAGGAAACGGGGTTTGGTCTCCATCGGCGAAAATCTTACGTCCACGCGTTATTCGCGGTTGGCCAGTGAATTATTCGATTTGGAGTTTGACTTTGACCCGCGTTCAGTTCGCTTACGTATGTTACGTTCTTTCGCCGTCGCTCGCTATATCTGGACAAGGCCTAATATAACAACTCAAGCGACGCGGTAATGACTATTGTGCCGTGACGTCATTTATGTTTCAGTTAGCACTTGAGAATTTTCGTTTATTTATTGAATATCTGTTTTGGAATACTTTCATTTCATTCTTTACCACTGTCATCACGCCAATTTATGGTAGTACTAGCTGACCCATCAGACGTTCATAATAAAAAAAAACTCTTGCGGATGGAATTTTGGAAAACCCGTCTTTAGCTGATCTCTTTTCTGTGAATAGAATATTCCTACCAAATTTCAAGTCTTTAGCTCTAATGGTTCCAGAGATATCGTGATGAGTGACTATATACGTGGAAATCTGTTATATATATATAGATGAGATTAATTTGTTATTTTTTTTAATGATTTTCCTCACTATCAAGATTAGACAAATTTAATTTACACTAATGTGTGGACGATGTGGCTTTCGAACTCATGCCTTCAATGCTCTTAGCACAGCAAGTGCCACTACTGACCCAACCATCACATACCCTAGCGTTCATAAATCTTTGTATTTAAAAGATCTATGAGCTATATATAACTTATATGCTGGAAACTAATCTGCAAGGCGCGGGTTCGAATAAATAAAAATTTGATTTATGCGAATAAAATATGAAAGAAGCCGGTCTGAGTTATAAAATGAAATGCAGACAAACAAATCATTTCAACAATTTTAAAATCTGTGCGAGTGAGTAGTAAAAGACAGAGACTACAAATTTATACAGAAGTATGTATAGATTTGCACTCTGTTAGTAATATGTTAGTATTAGTAATTAGCAGTAAATGAGTGATTTTTTAAAATATAAATCTATTAAAATATAAAAAAAATATTTACCTTAAATTGGGCTATGAATAGCACATAGCATGTATCCTCTTAATTGATCTAAAACGTGTGTACGTAAATCATGCAATTTCAAAATCTAAAAGGCAGAAACAACTGTAACAAAATAAAACAAACAAGCACAAAAAAAACATTACAAATACATCTACAATTACAGAACCTACCCATGCCAAAATGTACGAACCATAAAAATATTGGGCTTAATGCCACAAGAGTCAATGGTCAACTCGTGGTCCAAAGGCCTAAATTATTATTTTTTCAAATGATCCGAGATATCTTAAAACTTTCTGTGTTACAAATTAAATTTGTATAATTTACAAATTGAATTTACACCAAAATTTAACAGTAAGTCTTGCTCAACTCTTGGGCTGTAGTTTCATCTACAGGATCTACTTTACAGTTGATCACCTGCTCAACCCCAATAATTGCATATTAAGAAATTTGACTTCAGATGACGCTTTTTCAAATATTTTTTTTATAATGAGAATAAGGGACGAGACGAGCAGCATGTTCAACTGATAGTACTTGATACGCCCCGTCCATTACAATGCAGGATTCTTGAAAAATTCTGAGCGGCACTACAATTGCGCTCGTCACCTTGAGACTTAAGATGTTTAGTCTGATTTGCCCAGTAATTTCACTAGCTACGGCGCCCTTCAGACCGATACACAGTAATGCTTACACATTACTGATTCACGACGAAAATAGGCGCCGTTGTGGTACCCATAATCTAGCCGGCATCCTGTGCA
Organism: Leptidea sinapis; assembly: GCF_905404315.1. Classification (NCBI taxonomy): domain Eukaryota; kingdom Metazoa; phylum Arthropoda; class Insecta; order Lepidoptera; family Pieridae; genus Leptidea; species Leptidea sinapis. Next base: position 7,595,150 of record NC_066287.1, on the reverse strand, counting down.
AAAGGAGCCTCCCACTGGTGAATCTATCTAAACAGTATGTTATTTTTAAGTGATATTTCACACTTCTGGGATTAAGTATACAAGAGCTTCTTAAACATCTCCTCCTCTTATATAAAAAAAAAACTATAGCAGAGGTTAAATGAGGATACTTAAATGAGTGTCACATGTAAATGACTTCATCGCTCATACTTATATATCATACAACACTCAAGCATTGCTTTTTCGGATAAGTGTAAAAGCTTTATTGGGGGTAAATATATCAATTGTGTCTGTCTATATACATATTGTATGTCAGATCTTGTTACTGGGGGTTGCTATAGTATATATATGATATTCTGACCAAATTAGTATTACACAATTTTTAGTTAGTACACTTTGGCATAATTAGGTATAATTATTTGGAATCATCCACATAAATATTCTCTATAATGTATATGTTTAATGCTCAATAAGATAATAGCGAATTCAGAAAAAAAAAAGAACTTTCCCTGTGAAAAAACACATCAAATCTAAACTCTGTTTTCAGACAGTACTAAAATCTAAAGATAATTTTAAGTCTAGTTAGAGACTCTTGGCAGCAGACAACAGGCCTTTATTACCCTAGTGTGCTGCGTCTTACATTCGCGATATGTACCTATGTCGCTTTGTTTTAACATGCGTTGCTGAAAATAGAGATTAACTGTTCGCCGCTATTTAATACGACGTGTTCACATCTGTCACAGTCTATCTAGACGTATAAACTACCTAAGACTAAAATAAAACACGAATACATAACTATGAACACACAAACTAAGCGAATATAATAAAAGATCTAATATAAAAACTAAAATCTGAAAAGAAACCAAGCTAGCAATTTTTAAAACAAAAATATAAGCCAGTGTGACAATGGAAATGGGTTACCTTTACGAGTTCCCTTGGGTATTTCAGGTTCTGCACTGGTGACCACCTTAATGCAAGCCGTGTTGTTTTCATCATCTGGACCATTTATCTAAGAAAATAAGATAATAGAATACTTAGAAAAATCAATTGGTGAGAGGAATGTAATGCTAAAAAAGATTAACTATATTTAGTAAGTAGTTGTATACTATAATATGCTGAGATGGATTGGACATGTCGAGAGAATGAATGAAGAACTATTGACGAAGAAAGTGTATAAGGCCAGGGTGAATGAAAGTGTTGGAAGGGGTAGACCTAGGGGGATGTTTCAAGATCAAATCACATCTTGAAAAAAGGCCAGGTCAAGAGTACCCTAAACCGGAGAGCATGTATGAAAGGAATAATGAAAGTGGACGAAGCGAAACAAGTATGTAAGGATTGTAGCAAGTGGAAAGAAGTGGTCTCTGCCTACTCATACGGGAAAGAGGTGTGATTTTATGTATGTTGTATACTGGGTGTCCCAGAAAAGGTGGGACAAGGGCAAAAAACCTCATTTTAACTTTCAAATAAGCAAAAAAAAGTTAGGTAGAAGTTCAATGGTTTTTCAATGGTTCAATTTGAGTTATTGAGCTTATTTGTAATATGTGAAACATGATACCCCATGTTCATAGTATAGCTGTAAAATCATTCAAAGATTCTGTTTTTTGTCTGGGTCTACACTAAATGTCTGTCAACTTATTCTTTTCTAAAATCATATGTTATGTCAAATTCTTAGTATATTTTTTTTAATTTCCCTTTGGCATAAATTTAATATTCTAAGTTCAACTGGATACAATGTAACATGTTGAACTTTTACCTACCTTTTTTTTGTCCCACCTGTTCTGGGACACCCAGTAAGTATAGAGTAACATTCACATTAGAATGTTAAGACTTTTTTTATGAAATAGGAGGGCTAACAAGTAAATATATGGGTCATCTGATGGTTTGTGATCTCCACAGCCCATATTCTCTTGTATCATAATAGGAATCAAGAGCATAGCAAACTTTACCAATGATTTTTACCTGTTGTTGTTCACATAGAGAGGATAGATCGGCATTCACCAATCAGAACAAACCAGTGGGAGGCTCCGTTGCACAGAATGCCGGCTAGATTATGGGTACCACAACGGCGCCAAATGTGTACACATTACTGTGTTTCGGTCTGAAGGGCACCATAGCTAGTGAAGTTACTTGGCAAATAAGACTTAACATCTTATGTCTTAAGGAGACGAGCGCAATTGTAGTGCCACTCAGAATTTTTGGGTTTTTCAAGAATCCTGAGTGGCACTGCATTGTAATGAGCAGAACATATCAATTACCATCAACTGAACGTCCTGTCCGTCTTATCCCTTATTATTATAAAAAAAAATCAAAGTGGATGGATAGATTGTTAAAAAAAACTGATAAGGAGCTGAAAGTACCAAGAAATAGATATGAAGTCATATCATGTATTGAAATGTCACTAACTGAATTTTTTTTATTGCAAATATATAGATTTTACTGTGTCAATAAAATATAGGTTCCAGATAAATAATCACCAATAAACACATAAAAAAAAAATTCTAAACCTGTTAAACAGATGTAATGCCTGTGAAGTGAACCCTGCAGGTTAGTTACAATTGATTGAAGATTAACTACCATGAGTTGAGACCTATTCTCCCCTCTCCTTTTGGTGACAAACAAAAACCATGTTTCTTCATTGACTGCCAGTTTCCATCAACAAACCACAAATTTCCTAATATATATACTAGCTGGAGTATTAAAAATAGATTACAGCCTAATCTAACAAGCCGTTTTAGAGGAGTATGGCAACTAACATGCAACATAAGATATTTAAATATACTCTTTTGCAAAAAAAAGGGCACCTAAGTAAATAACCTGATTCAATGGCGTCTTCAGATTATTTCATAATTCGTAGTAGCTTGTATCATCATAATACATAATACTTAATAAATTAGTAAGAAGTAGTTTCTGTCAATTGTGTCGTTACATTTCGATGGAATTGATGAAAAATTGTCCCAGAGTCTAGACAACTAGTTGCATATATGTTCATTACTTAAAAATTCAGGCAAAAAAGACAGCTTGTATCTAATCTGTTTTGGTAAAACTGCCCGATTTTTGCAAATGAATTTATTAAAAATTATTATTCATAGTGAAGTTTACAAATGAATAAATTCTAACCAATTATGTGCTAGTGCATCAAGAGCTTTTCATTGGCTTCTGTTTTACCTTCTAAGTACTGAAATTTTGAGGTTCTCGGTTATTTAAGTTCGTCAATTATAAAGGATTCATTGAACCGGTTTTAACATGGATCAATTCAGTTCAAATTAATTTGTTGGAGCAGTTTAAATTTAAATTTTAATTGTATGAAATGTAATAACCTAATATTTGTTTAACAAAATCCACTAAAGCTACATTTAGTAGCATATTACAATTGTCTCCTTTTGACTCTTGCGGAATTTTCCGGTTAATTATGCTCATTGAACAACTCTCATAACATTAACACTCCAATTGTAATAATAGATATAAAAACTCATTTTAACTGGTATTAACCATTACACTCCAAACCACTTCCAAGCCATGGTTTACAGCAAAACAATCTATATGATCGTATCTACATGAAACTGCCATCATACGATGTGAAATTTATCATAGATGGTTTATAGCTTTATTTTTTTTGTAATAAGATAAATAAAGTTTAATTATTTTCTTTTAAAATTCACCCAGCGAAGTGGGTGGCAAGGGCTAATAATACTGTAAATACATACCTTAACATTATATACATTGCCATCTTCATCTTCAGTATCAGAAGTGTCTTGAGATGAAACTTGGACAGTGGAACCTTCAACAACTGTCTTCATTGTTTTTATGTGAGTGCTATTCTTAAACAGCTGGAATATATTTTACTCATGTTTACTAACATATTTTACACATAATATGTTAAATATGTCGTGATAACTGTGTTATGATAATGAGTAGCTAAGTATAATAAAAAAACAAAAAAAAAAAAAAAAAGTCAAAATTATATTTTTATTAGTTAACTTTTACATGTATGAATAACTCTTAAGTATAATGTAATTTTGTTTGTTATAAATAAAGGTTAAAGAGCGGTGACTCCCAACACAGGCGATAAGCTTAACGGGAAACACCTGCCCCTAGTTTTTAAGTACTTTTTGTTAAAGAAATAAACAATTTATTATTATTATTATAGTATTATTCTAGCTAAACCTAAGCCTGGATATCATTCTCACCCAGAGGTGTGCAATGATTTTTTAGCTAGGTAGGCATTGTAGATCTAACTAGACGTAGTTGCGCCTTATTCCGACAGTACATACTACATTTTGAGGTCCAAATATTGAATTTGTGTATCGATAAAATTTTATGAGTGAGGGTGTTCAATCAAGAAGTAGTAATAGAATAACGGAAACAGATAAAACTAAATCAACATTAACACTACATTTATGTAGGTTCTAAATGAGGTAGGCACTGCCTAATTGCCTATATGGTATGCACACCCCTGTTTTCACCATCTCAATGTGTGGTGTTTCCTTAAATATAAAAAACTTTCCATAAGGCTGGAAACACTACCTGTAATTCTTCTGGTTAAAACAGAATATGGGTGGTGGTGGTGAATAAAGTCAGGTATACTTGCTACAATAAAAAATACCTAATTTTGGGAATTTTTCTTTCATAAAATGTGGCCGTCAGACTATTGATTAAAACTTTACTCATAATTATTAGCTTTTTGGTAAAAGATTATTCCACTGGGTCAAACCTATCTATATAAAGGCATATAATAAAGGAATATAATTCCTATTATTAATATATGTGTAATAAAATTATCTTACTTTTTGAAGAACCCTAGGATAGGGCATAGTTCTCAATGGTGTACCCCTCTGCAGATAATTCAATATTATTTCATCTGCTTGTCTACAAATTTTCTTGAATTCATAGAATGTTGTCATGAAATATTTGCAACGAGCACAGATATACTGTGGCATTTTGTCTGAAGGGAAAATCTAAAATACAAGAAAAACATTATTTTAAATTCCATTCAATTTAAATTATAATAAGGATAAACAGCCACCAGGTGGCGCACAATTTGCTAGAAAGCCAAAACTAATATAAAATCATAGAATTAAGAATAGAATACAAATGATTACATAAATAAAACGGAATTGATAATTGGATTGTAGTGATAATAATGCTCTTTAAGTTTTCTATGGATCACGATATTAATTAGAACCTACAGAAAACTCGCGCCATTATTTTCTATATTATACATAACAAGGTACGTAGGTATTTGTTTTACTTTTTGAATGTTGTTAAACTCACCTCTATAGATAGACATGTTAAAATTTTTAATTTTAAATTTGTTGATTCCTTTGAGATTTGATTTTTGTCATACAAATTTAGTAAAGGTCCCGCTGGAGATAAACAAAACCGACACACATTGAAACCGCATAAAGCTTCCCTTCTTGTCTCCATTTTATCTAAACTTTTAACAATCACTAAATATGTCTAATTATGATTTTTGTAAATAACCTATGATATTTTTACGTCGTACGATAAATTCAACATAGTAAAATACAACACAATTCACAAGTACAAAAAATTCAGTCCACTAGCGCTACACGGTACACGCCTGACGCTTGTCGACTCGTCAACATCGACTGTATGACGCTTGTAGATATGCCATCTAGTATAGAATAGAGAAAACTTGAAAAACCAACTCTTCCAGAAATATTGTTAGAACTCAAAAGATGTCGCACTAGTTAAAATATGCTTTTAGCAATTTGAAGTTCAATGTATTAGAATTGGATTATTGTCATCAATGACGTTCTATACATATAGACAATGCATTATGCACCCTCATACAAAATCAAAGCCGAAAAATGGTACATGCCACTAATGACACCATAATAAATTTCGACTGCTATGTCTATACATTTCTGCGTTTACTCCAGTTTTTTAAAATATTATTGGTCAATAGGCAGCGATGTAAATACTATTTCAGTTTCAGCTGCGTATTTTGAATGTAGAACCCGATTTGGACAGTGACATCAGTGGAGTAGCAGTTAGATATTTTTTTAAACCCAGACGTAAAAGAGGGTTGCTATAACTTTACGTTACTGTTCGTCAGTTTGTCCCTATTTTCCGATCATCAGCTTTTACATATTTGCGATGTAAATAAGTATTAATTATCACTAGGTAACCATACTTCCTTGATAACGTGTAAATAGCATTACTTAGTAGGTAAGTGTTCACGTTCTTGTAAGCCGTTCACTTTATACAAAATACAATGTTGCTAATCATTGTTCACCAGGTCTTAAAAAAAAATAACAAATAAACAACTGACTTCAAAAACACTATTCCAAAACAATAGATATAATATGTACTAAAAGTATACCAACTGATTCTAGTAACGATTATTGTTATTTTTGAATAGGCCGCGGCGCGATGTTTTGGAATAGTGTTTTTGATGTCGGTTGATTTATTGTTAATTTTTTTTTATTTTTAGATTTTTAGTGAATCTGAACTACACTAACTAATAGTTCTAAATTTGTGTAGATCTACTAAATTTTAAAATGCAGCAATGAACGTAAGCGCATTGCAATTTTATTACAGACAGTTTGCCTGTACGGATCAGGTCTTTTCCTTGCGGTGCATAGCCGAAAAGTTTTTGACTAAAAACAAGATCTATTGCGCGTTCGTGGATCTAGAAAAGGCCTATGATAGAGTGGTGAGGAATGAATTGTGGTCAGCATTGTCCGCGAACGGTGTGAGCAGTGTCCTCATACGAGCAATGCAATCTCTTTATAGAGATTCTAGTGCTTGTGTAAGGATAAACGGGGCATATACTGAATGGTTTAATATCGAAAAAGGTGTTAGACAGGGATGTGTAGCATCACCGTGGCTGTTTAATCTGTTCATGAACAATTGCTTGACAGATTTAAAAGAGAATGAAAGTGGGTTGAGAATGAATGAGTTACTCGTCAAATGTTTTTTCTATGCTGATGACCAAGTATTACTTGCATCTTCGGCCGAGGAGCTGCAGGAGATGGTAACTGCTATGAATGGAGCTTTTGGTAGAAAGGGAATGAAGATGAATGTAAAGAAGACGAAAGTGATGTGCTTGAAAGAGACGAGGTAGTGACAGACTGCAATATCGTGATTGGAGATGAAAAAAAAATTAACAGGTGAATGAGTTTGTGTATCTGGGTTCTAAATTTACAAGAGATGGAAAGTATGAGAGTGATATTGAAAGAAGAGTGAATGCAGGAAACATGGTGAATGGAGCTTTGCACTCCTTTATGAACAGGCAGAGGGTGTCTAATAAGGCTCGTTGGGCTGTGCATGAGAGGCTGTTGGTTCCAACACTCATGTACGGAAGTGAAAGTTGGGTATGGCAGAAGAAACATCAAAGCAGAATAAATGCAGTTGAGATGAGAGCGTTGAGAAGCATGATAGGAGTTAAACTGAGTGACAGAATAAGAAATAGTGAGATAAGGAAACGTTCTGATCTGAAAGAAGATGTTGTGACAAAAATTGAGAAAGGTATGCTGAGATGGTTTGGACATGTCGAGAGAATGAATGAAGAACGATTGACGAAGAAAGTGTATAAGGCCAGTGTGAATGAAAGTATTGGAAGGGGTAGACCTAGGCGGACGTTTCAAGATCAAATCAGGGACGTCTTGAAAAAAGGCCAGGTCAAGAGTACCCTAAACCGGAGAGCATGTATGAAAGGAATAATGAAAGTGGACGAAGCAAAACAAGTACGTAAGGATCGTAGCAAGTGGAAAGAAGTGGTCTCTGCCTACTCATACGGGAAAGAGGCGTGATTTTATGTATGTATGTACAGTTTGCCACATTGATCATCATATTTTAGTACAAAAATGACTTGACCATAACGACGTTATGGTTGGTTCGAAAAAAAGATTCGGCCTAATATAGTTAATTGGAAGAGTTCCGTTACTTTGTCATGAATAAGCAGAACCTAACCAAACTATCACCAAACTACCTTTGAAGTATATACTTTCCAATAAAAAAAGAATTATCAAAATCGATTCACCCAGTCGAAAGTTCTGAGGCAACAAACATAAAAAAACATACATACCGATGAATTGAGAACCTTTTTGAAGTCGGTTAAAAAGAGCGACCCTATTGTTTTCATTTCTTACTGTGTCTTTTCATCTGTCCCATTCTGACAAGCGGGTCTTATCTGTCAATAATTGTACCATATTTAATGAAAAAATATTAATTTTATTAAATTACTTACGCTTTTTGCATATCAATCTTATATAAATAAAATGACATAACCGATGATGTCACACCATATTTTTTTTTTGAGTCCTTCATGTTTAAAATCTTGTTGGTCAGATAAAGAAAGGTAAGCACTTAAGGAGAAATAATAAGCTAATAAAGAATGCTTAGTGATTAAAAGTGATAGAATATTGATTTAATGCATCTAGAGTAAAAATTATAATATACTTATAATCTATCTGTAGTGTTTGACACTTTTTTATCCATTGTCGATATTTTATTTTAAGTTATTATTACATTTATTTTTCTTTATTCCATTTTTTATGGTATCTATATTTTTGTTTAATAAGTTTATTGATCTTTAAAGTCCTTTTTACTATATTATATTTTTATTGAAAAGAGCGGAAAAAAAAGAATGCTGGGAGAGTTTCTTGCGCCGCTTCTTCTCTCTCAGAGTGCCATTTGTTTCCGAAGCGGTAGTAGTATCTAGTAGTATAAGAAATTACACCAAAAAGAATTCTAAAGAAATCAATTTTGAGAAAATAAATGCCTTTTACGCCTTTTATATTGTGGTTAGGATTTGCAAAAAATATTTAAAGCCTAATATGTATTCTGTTATAATTTCAGATTCAGGACCCACGCCTACGACTTCAAAAACATTTATTGCAATATCTGAAAAACGAACACCAAAGACTATCTAAAGACTCTAAACCGAAAGTACAACGCAAAACAAAACTATTAATTATGTTAATTTTTTTAATTCTTTGAGATAACTAAAACGTATCACTTAGTTTAAACTGGTTAGACTTTGCTTAGGACCATATTAAAATTAACAATAGAGAACATTAAAATTAGACATTATTTATTTTAATTTATATATATATATATATATTATTAGGAAATTATCGATAAAAATAATGGATTAATTCCAACCCTATATATTTATTATATTGGCAGCTCTGATATTACGTCATTAGTTGAATACGTTGGTATCAAGTTTTAGTACAATACAATACAATACAAGCGACATTTCTCATTATTTTGTATGGCACTCCCGTCTCTTGAACGTAGTGCTTAAATTCTCTTTGGTAGTATTTACATCCTGTTACATCCTCTTTGGCGAGATGGCGCTGTAACGTAGGCTGGCTTCTTATTGATTATTTTATCAATAGAAAATATTAGAAATGGAGAATTATGGAATTTATGTTGTCAATTTGACACAGTAATATGCCAATGAAATGGTTCAATATCTTCACATTGCCACAGCTTAAGAGCAACTTCATACATTTGTAAAATACTTATTGGAAATCTGATGTGATGTACATGGTATATAGGTACCTACTAACGCAGAGCAACTGCGAGCCGGGGAGCATTTGTCTCATCTGCTGTCTCAGAAGTCAGAAGCACGCTATTTAGTCATTAGATAGGCATGCTTGTGCCGTCGAGAAGCTGCTTCTTCAGGTGTTTCAGCGGCACTCTGTATTTGCGTGAAAGAGTAACAAACATACATCCATACATTATTACAAACTTTCGCATTTATAATATTAGTAGGATGCATTGGTGGGATTTTCAAACTTTTTAGTTTTCGTTATAGGTGGGTAAATACCCAGAGTTGTAAATACAACGCCCCACAAAAGTCTTACTAACTCGATTTAGCCGAGTAGTAGGCATTATAAGTTTATGTTTGTTCCTGGTGTTAACATTAACAAGCCTCGCCTAGTATCGGAATACTGGGTCTCGAAATCTCGAGCGATTGCCAATTCCGTGGCCATCTGGCCAAGCCAATATGGCTTTGCCCTCCAGATGGCACGAATGAACGCAGAACAGCTCGAATTATCGGGGACCCAGTGTTCTGTGAACGGCTGTGATCGCTTCATTGTGTGTCTTCTATCGCATTTATCACGGGAGTGTTCCGAAGAGCTGTTTAACCTGCCACCGAATTCCACCTTCACACGACACGCCACAAGTTAGGATATCATCTCCACCATCTGGATGTGTGGCGGTCCTCCACAGTGCGGTTTTAAAGGAGCTTTCTTTCACGTACTACAAAGCTGTGGAATGAGTTTCCTTATGCGGTGTTTCCGGGACGATACGACATGGGTACCTTCACAAAAAGCGCGTACACCTTCCTTAAAGGTCGGCAACGCATCTGTGAATCCTCTGGTGTTGCAAGAGAATGTGGGCGCCGGTGATCACTTAATACCACGTGATCCGTACGCTCGCTTGTCCTGTTCTATACAAAAACATACATAACATCAAGAATATATTGAAAGGCAACAGTCAAGATGTTTATTTCTTTAAATTTAGCTCTCAATGATTCTTTAGGAATGGCGAGTGTACACCTCTTCTGCAGTACAAATATGGTATCGATATTATCAGCATTGCCCCTTAACAATATATCATAGGACATAATACTATTAAAATAACTAAAGTAAACTAGTCGCGCCGTATCTACGTCGTTTGGTTAATTGTAAGCGAAAAGGTTTTAGAATTTTATTCTTTTAAAATTCTATAGCCTTTTGAGAACTAAAACCTTTTCGTTTCAGAATTATTAAAACAGAAAAGGCTTCAGATTATATATTTTTAAACAAGAATGATCAAATTCCAACTTCGCATGACACGCCACAAGTTAGGATATCATCCCCACCATCTGGATGTGTGGCGGTTCTCCACTTTTTTTGATGGTACCCATGACGTATCGTCCTAAAAACTTCGCAGAACGAAGCATATTCAACAGTTGATTGTACGTGGGAGAAAGTTCATTTAAAACCGCACTGGCTCCTTTGCACCGGATGCCGGCTAGATTATGGGTACCACAACGGCGCCTATTTCTTCCGTGAAGCAGTAATGTGTAAGCATTACTGTGTTTCGGTATGAAGGGTGCCGTAGCTAGTGAAACTACTGGGCAAATGACACTTGACAACTTATGTCTCAAGGTGACGAGCGCAGTTGTAGTGCCGCTCAGAATCTTTGGATTTTTCAATAATCCTGTGTGGCACTGTGTTCTAATGGGCGGGGAGTATCAATTACCATCAGCTGAACGTCCTGCTCGTCTCGTCTTATTTTCATAAAAAAAGTATGTATCGCAAGAATGAAGATTTTAGCACAACAATTTTCATTTACAAGAACGTGCGATTTTCCCACCACTTACTTTTTGTACGAACCCCGCTTTGGGGCAATTTTAGTTTTAAGTTATTTAATTAAGTACTCTGATGTATAAAATTTTATTTTTAAGTACATCTTATTCTATTTTATTCAGTTAACTATAATAATGGGTTTAAAATGCCTGAAATAAATGACATATTATATTATTATTACCACTGTTAGGTACATATAACATAAGTACATATTTTTGTTTACATCTGAAATTATCATAAGGCGTTGCTTATCAAGATTATTATGTGATATCAAAAATAGAAAGTATAGATTAATGTGTATTTAAGATTGTATAGATCGGTTATGTGGCTGTTTCGCTTACAAGAAAAGTACATTTATTTGACAAAATTATTAAAATAACGAACTGTATTATATAGATTATTGTTTCATAGATAACATAAAATAAAATTGAATGTTGGAACGGATTCAGAATAAGTATATGTGTCAAAATGACCTTTCTGATTTAACAACTTATAGAGCGATATCCTTATCTAAATAATTAAACAACAGATTAGATATTTCGATACAACGTATTCTAAGGATGATCTCAATAAACATTCATTAGTGATTATTGTTTTGTGTGTGATGTGTTATATAATTTAACTTAATTTAATTAATTTAAGTTAAGTATATCTTTGTAATAATAGTTATACGATGGATAAAGCTTCAGGAAGTGAAGTGTCCCTACGAAGTAAATCAGGAAAAGTTGCGAGGTTCGTATCTTGTGTCTACACTTGATTGATAAATAATATAACTTCTTTTAATTTAATAATATATTTCTAAAATAATATTATAAAGAGGAAACATTTGTGTTTTGTATGTATGTTTGTAATGTTTTCACACGAAAACTACTGGACCGATTTCAAAAAATATTTCAACATTAGAAAGCTGCATCTTCACTGAGTAACATAGGCTATATTACATTTTCAAAAAAAAAACAGGATCTCTAATAAAAATGCAATAAGATAACCCAAGGTGTGAAAAAATTAGCCATAAAAATCTATCATCGCGTGCGCTGCGAAATCTATTGAAGATAGAACAAAAAATATTCTACAGTATTATAGAACGTATCAAAAGTGCGTACACCTTCCTTAAAGGCTGGCAACGCTCTTGTGATTCCTCTGGTGTTGCAAGAGAATGTGGGCGGCGGTGATCACTTAACACCAGGTGACCCATACGCTCTTTTGGTCAGGAGGAATAGGAATTCCATAAAAAAAATATCTACAAAAAGTCTACGATATCATATGTCCAACTACAGAAGTCATGCGACTGTAACTGTATTTTTTACATTTTAAGACTTGATTAAAGTGCCGACAATAATCAAACCATATTATTCATACCTCTGTATAAATTCTTATCCCATTGGGCATTGCTAGTCTTAATATATATAAATTACGTGACATGTTGTTTGTCCGCGATGGACTCCTAAACTAATGAACGGATTTTAATGGGGATTACTTCATGGAGTGCAGTTTAGTCCAACTTGAGAGATAGGATAGTTTTTATTTTGATTTGGGACCATAATTATTTTTATTTTCAATATTTGTTTTGTATGGACATATTTTCTATGAGAGAATTTAGTGATGCACGATTTGACAGTTCCACTGTGAAACAATTTGAATATAACAATAGGGAGCATTTATTACGAAATAATTCTTGATGTTTTGAAATATTATTGGCAAATTCCTATAAAACAGTATTTTTTTATTATCTACAGAACAACGTCTGTCGGGTCAACTAGTTATCAGCACGCTGACTCGACAGACGCTGTTTTGTCCATAGAAAAAAAATGATGTAAGTGTTCGGGAATAATGTAGTGAAAAGCAGAAGTAGTATTTGTGTAAACAGTTTTTATAGTACCGCTTTATAATTGCCAATTTTTTAAAGTATTAAAATTGATATGGCGTGCTATCCTCAAGAGATAGACATAACATTGTGTCATCGCAGACTTTTCTGTAGACCTGTATAAGATTCCACCATACATTATTTTATTACATCTCAAAGGGTTTAGACAGCGTTTTCGTTAAAAGCTCCAAGACGGCTTATTTTATTCCGACACCTCCAACAATTAACATTAATGTTTACAAATATGTATAAAAAAACATAAATTATATAATCAAACCTTCCCCAAAATCCCTCCAATTCAGTGTTGAAGACAGCATGAAAATGGGTGCAGTAGTTTTTAAGTTTATCACGAACAGACAGACAGACAGATGCGGCGGAGGAGTTTGTTTTATAATACAAAGTGATAGTGTTAGAGATAAACCCCCTTATTAATAATGGTCCGCTAACTTTAAACAGCCGCTAAGGAGTGTTTTTTCTCATTCTGACTCAGGTCAATAGAAGAAGACAGAGTGAGAATTAGCAATGCTTTAAGTTAGCAGACTATTATGAATAAGGGGGATATAATATACAGCGAGCTATGATATCATAGTTTGAATTTGATTCCCTGGAGCTATGGCAGGTGGTGTGGAACGCAACTAGTGCAGACACGATCTTTAAAGCACATATAAAGCCTAAACACATATCTAAACACAATCGGTCCAACGTCGGACACGGTACGCTCAGGACGGTAATAAGCATTTTCCAATTATAGTGCGCAAAGTTCGATTTTGCGCATGCATTTGCGTTCGCAAAGTACCACTTTCCCACACGTTGACAAGAGCGTGTGGGAATGTAGCTGAGAGTGCGGGAATGTTTGAAAATAATGAAAGTGGTTGAAATGAATAGGAAAAATAGTATACGATACTCGTGCTACACTCGCTTCGCTTGTGCGTGAACGACTACTTTGCGCACTTGTATCGTAATGTACTTATTTTTTTGTGATGGACAATGTGACATACCATCGAATATCGTCCGCTACCACTTACCAGACCGCGTCCGATTGTCCGGGCGAACCATATCCGACCGTATGTTTAGGCAAAAGGTAAAAAGTTTTAAGCTCCGCCCCAGCAAATCAACGGAGGAAATGATGAAATATAATGTATCAGTGGGCTAAGGCTAGTGTAGACGATATTGTGTTCTTGGGTTCCGCTTTTGTGTTATTAAAAGTCATCATGTGACTTATTCTTATAAGATGTTTTTTTTCAATTTTAGTGAATTTTATACAAACAGAAAGAATAATATAATAATATGTTGCAATTGTTACATTCATAAGATAATACAATCTTAGATAAATAATTATAATTAGGTAGACCAGGAGCGTCTATCGTCAATACTTCTTTATCCTCTGAATATTATGTACTTACTTTAACCGTATAGTAGGGTTTTTAAATAAGGGGATAGTTTATATATTTTGTATATTTGAAGGAGTCGAGAGGAGAGAGAGAATGTTATTAAAAATTTTAATAAAGAACGGCACACCGAGATATAAAAATAAGTTTTGTATTTTACCCTATTTAGTCTCGTTTATGGAATAACGATTTTTATTATTGTTAAGATATTATTTAAATATATCTTTATTTGGAATGTAATCATTCCTTCTATTATAAGGTATCCTTATATAATTGAATTTAATAAATGGCTCTAATCGCACTTTTTTGCAAAATAATAGTTTTCCGTTATCAGCTGTTTTTCCACCTGTTTTAATGTTTCCCCATTTAATATTATATATTCCTTGATACTTTTTTTTACATTTGGTTGGAAGAATTCAATGCATTTTGTTTAACTGACGTTAAGTAACAAATTACTTGCCTTGAACCATCTAGATTATGTTTTCCAAGGACAAGTTTCTTTTATATAAATTTTATGATTGTCTCTCAATATGATAAGCTTATTAAGTATCGTTTGCGGAAAGAACAAAATCTCATTCTTTCGAGGCTACAAATGGAAAATCAAATGTAAATGAAGAATAAGAAAGGTACTAGGATTAAACCTTGAGCCATGCCCTTTCGCATTACAGCTCCTGATAAATTATTATTAACACTAGCAGATCATTGATCTGACGCGTGCTTGTAGAAATATAGAAAGTTTGTTCTAAGGTTGCTAGCAAACTGGTATATGGATAGTTTTAATGTAAGTCCTCTTAATTGGGTATTATGACTCATGCTGGATGTTTTGTTGATATCTTTTACATTGTAGTGACAAGTTAACACTTTGAATGTCTCTATCAGATTTCCTCTCTGTCTACGTTGTTGTAGAGTAGACTTCGTTGTTTCAGAAAGATGTTTTTCATATTTTGCATTTCAATGAAATAACTGTTTGTGTCAGCGTTGCACTTTTTCGAGCATTTTGTTGTCCTTTTTTTAATATGGATTCCATATTTGGATCACATGCTCTAAAAGAGCGCGGATATATTTTCGTTATTAATTACTACTTTCTGGATTCAATTTGATAAGTATGACGTATAAGATAAGTAATTTACTTTTTATACCATAATAATTGAGTTAATGGATAAGAAGTCAATGCAATCAAATGCTTTCGAATGATCCCAGAATTTTCCTATTATAGATTTAGTGGGTGAATCTTGCCTGTGTGTCCATAATGCGGCTTAGGTATTGCTTAGGATTAGCTATTTAGCAGTCAATTTTAGTGTTTATGACAAAAAAATAATAAAAAAGATTATTTATTAAAAAAGTTGTGTTACTCCTTAAAATAGTCGAAAGCACTTTTTTAAATTTTTCATTCCATATGCGCGAAGCACGTAGGTATGTTCTACTAGGGCCTTAAAATCAATATATCAACCTTTTTTTCTTATAAAATCGTATATAACATTTATATTGTGCATTTAAATGATATTATAAAAAGCACACCGACAGAAAGATAAATGCTCGTTGAACATAAGTATTTAAAAAAAAAATTATCTATAAAGTAATAAGATTATACATTACTTAACTATAATATGTAAACTACCTTAAAAAAATTACGTATAACATGAGCACTAAGCCTTTAGCTTAATGCCACGATAATGAATAGAGTTTGTGTACCTTGTCCCATGTTGAGGGATGAAGCCAACCTGAAGAATGGGATATATTTTATAAGTAAATTTTAAAAGCTTGTTTTTAATATTGATTCTTATGTAACCACATAGATGGCGCCCAAGTTCTCTCATGAATATAATGACAAGAAGCAATTCCTACAAATCAAATAGAAGTGTATCAGTGCTTGAATCAAACGGGAAGGTAATTATATAAATACTAATATTTCACCATTTGTTTTTCTTAATTGAACTAGTAGCAGTATGTGTGTGCGGTTTTCGTGTGGAGCCCTACTACCGCTGCACCTGTTTCTGCTGAGCAGTAGAGAATGTTTATTGAACGCTTTGTAAGGTCAGCACCGCTCTTGTGATTCCTTTTTTTATGGAAAAGGGTACGAGTAACCCGGTGTTAAGTGATCACCGCTGCTCACATTCTCTCGCAACTGCAGAGGAATCACAGAAACTTTGCCGGCCCTTTGAAATATATGGGCGCTTTTTTGAAGGTTTCATGTTGTATCGTCTTAGAAACACCGGACAAAGAAACTCAATCCACAGCTTCGTTGTACGTGACATTGTAACGCCAGACAGTCCACCTTCGCACGACACGCCACAAGTTAGGATATCATCCCCACCATCTGGATGTGTGGCGGTCCTCCACAGTGCGGTTTTCAAGGAGCTTTCTTCCACGTACTACAAAGCTGTGGAATGAGCTTCCTTGTACGGTGTTTCCAGGACGATACGACATGGGTACCTTCAAAAAAAGTACACCTTCCTTAAAGGCCGGCAACGCTCTTGTGATTCCTCTGGTGTTGCAAGAGAATGTAGGCGGCGGTGATCACTTAACACCAGGTGACCCGTACGCTCATTTGTCCTCCTATTCCATAAAAAAAAAGACATCCATATATACATATAAAACTTTTATGAATAATTTTAGGCGGGAAAATATATAAAAAGGGCAAAATCATTGAACAACGACTGGACGACAATTGTCACGGTGGTACTTATCGAAGCGAAGAATCTACCTCCAGCAGTAGAAGTTGCATCAGCGCAAGGAATTTACTGCAAATTAAGGTAATGAAAATGAATTGAACAGATTCTATTAATAATTAACAGCAGAAGAAATAACAGCAGCAAAATAGGTAAATTATTGGTGACTTCATACTGTATTCTTCAATCGGTATTTAATGCCATAATGTTTATATTTATTTAAAACAAAACATGTATTTACAATACTTATTATGATAACATTAAATTCACCAAGAATACTGGCAGCAGTTCCGTGTTAAATAGCTAGGCTGATCCGTTGACCGAAATAGTTGCGACTTCGATTTCTGTAGCGCGTATATAGTACTTTGTACATTCTCTGCGCCTCCGGGCCCCACGGGCCAAGTGTCTCGACATCAAACGGCATAAAGATGTAAGAGTCACTGAGACCAACATATTTGCGACGTCTGCTGTCTTCGGCAGTCAAAGCAGCAGCCCCAGCACCAACTGACGTAACTTGGACATGAGAAGGAGCCAGAGTGTCGACGCAAGTCGCGTCACACACCAGTGCCCTTCCCCGTGCCCAAGCCACCAGCTTCATTGCATCAGGAAAATTCCGCTGACCACCCCGGTGATCGGACACAGTTACCAAACCTTATAAAAATAATAAATTTCTTTATTGGGGCAACAGAGGCCCATATTTTGTTAGTAACAGGCTTATAAAACTCTGTTAGTATATTAAAATTTCTACGATTTGGTTAATATTATATAATTTATTCTTAATACATAATTAAAACATAGGATAACTTTGAAATCAATCTGAGACAGCGTGTTTTTATCGGACAAGAACTTGAACGGATCGTTTCAGTATTGGCGAATCCAGTTTTCCTGCTATCATATTCAGGATACTGTTTGAGCTCGAACGCAGCCTTGCCAGAACGGATGACGTCCTTTTTCTTATGGCATCCTAGTGACCACAGCTCTGAAGTGCCAAGTGTCTCGACATCAAACGGCACAAAGATGTAAGAGTCACTGAGACCAACATATTTGCGACGTCTGCTGTCTTCGGAAGTCAAAGCAGCAGCCCCAGCACCAACTTAAGTAGCTTACATATGAGAAAATAGCCGGAATGTCGATGCAAGTCGTGTCCCACAGCGTACTCCCCGTGGCCAAGCCACTAGGGTTACATCAGGTCGCATGCCATCAAATTCATATTAAAATATTTTTATTCAAAATAGGTTATAATATCACTTATTGAAAGTCAAAATCTACCACCCACGCCAAAAAGTCTGCCTGAGACCTGAGAAGAACGGGCGCAACAAACTCAGTGGGCTTCTTTTAATTATAAAAAATATGGTTACAATGTAAAATCGTACAATAAACTTAGGCTGTGGGCGGTCGCTCCATTCCCAATCTGTGGTATCATTAAGAAAGTATAAACGACGTTATAGTATAATCTTTACCGCACACACATTTCATAACAATTCTTTTAAATTTCATAATACATTTAAATTGAACATTCTCTGGGATTTCGTTATAAAAGCATATACCACGCCCTAGCCGAGTAGTAGGCATTAATCATTCGGTTCTAACGTAGCTAGTATTTTTAGGTTATTTGTTTATTAAATAATTAATTCATTAGATAGACTCCGCTGTAAATTCTACTACTCAGCACCGGAATAAGGGATCAGCCATATCTAAGGCTGAGATTAGATTATGATTAATCAAAACCAAAAGCAATGATATTACAATATTAATTATGTTCTTTTTTTTTAAAGAGTGAAATTAAGAGTACTGTGAGAGTTTCTTGCGCTGTTTCTTATCTCTCAAAGCCCCATTTGTTTCCAAATCGGTGGTAGAGCTTTTATGAGGAAACATCAGCTGAGACCTTTTTTAGATTTAAGAATTCTAAAACAATATTGTATCGTCGCGCTAAAGCAGGCAAGAAAGTAATTAGTTCGATAAAGACAACTGCAGCTGTGACTAAAACCCTGAGTAAAATAATCAAAACATAGTATTTTTTTCTAAGCAATTCCCCCTCAAAAATTAACCAATCGAAACGATATGTTGGAAACCGAATGTGAGACCCCCCCCCCCCCCCCCAACAAAATATGAGAGCGGTCCTAAAAAAGATATTACCCCTGGAGGGAGCATTCGCAT